>NW_026011418.1:0-2894 GCF_001458135.2 Marmota marmota marmota
CAGTCACTGGCATTACAAGTCTGGACCACCATACCTGGCTAATATATACTATGTTTTAAATCTCACTTTTCTCCAGCAGTCCAAATCTCATTTGTGATAAAATTTCAAAAATCACTTGACTGAATAGATAGTCTATTATTTTTCCAAAGCATTTTCTTGAGTTAATGATGTTTCAAAAATCCTATTCCTTTGTTTTAGAAAGGAGAGGCTTTTTGTTTGTTTGTTATCAGGGATTGAACTCAGGGGCACTCCACAGAGCCATATCCCCAGCTCTATTTTGTATTTTATTTAGAAACAGGGTTTCACTGAGTTGCTTAGAGCCTCGCATTTGCTGAGACTGGCTTTGAACTTGTGATCCTCTTGTCTCAGACTCCCAAGCCCCTGGGATTACCAGGCATACACTACAGCACCAGGCTAAAAGGAGAGGCTTTTTAAAGAATTTGTTATTTAGTATATAGGGAAGTTTTCAAACATTTTCTGTGACATCAGGTAGTTCAGTTTTTAGTTGCAATCCAGGAATCAAATATATACATGATCATGGGCTAGGGTGATTAATACTGCTATTGTAGAACTTCTGTTCTTCAATTCCTAAGGACATGTGATTAATACACCAATTATCACTTGAATTTGGATGTGATATATGTTAATAATGAAGCAACTGAGAGTTTATAAGAATATTCAATGTGATAACAGGTGTGGATACACACATTTTGTTCTAAGCAGGTATGATCTTATAGTCAGTCATTTTCTTCTCATATTCTCTGGAGTGCCTGTTGTCAACAATAACTTTACAGATAATTTATAAATGCAAAAATTTAAAATGATTTTGCCTTCATCACTATGTTTCACTTGTAGTGAGCATGTCACATTGTCTTCAGATCCGAAGTGAAGGACTAATCAAGATTTTTGAAACTCCATATGTACTGGGGTTACAGCAGGAAATTTTCACCTTTCAGTGTATAATACAGAGACAATGAAGAATAAACTCCAGAAATTTAAAAAATTTTGTCATAGTGACTCATATAAAACTAAACTCCGGGGTTGTGGTTCAGTGGTAGAGCATTTGCCTAGCATGTGTAAGGCACTGGGTTCCATCTTTAGCACCATATAAAAATAAATAAATAAAGGTATTCTGTCCACCTACAACTAAAAAAAATTTAAAACATATAATTTTTAAAAAACTAAACTTCAAAAATAGAAAGTGTTTTAAAATTTTTGGCCTAAACCTTTCTCCTGATGTTTTAAAAACATTTATGTCACCCCTTTTTTGGGGACAAAATGACCTCAATGTAGTTAATTTTTTTTTTTTTGTATCCACTGGTTTATTTGTAGAACCTCTGCACAGGAGCAGAGCAGTGGAGTTCAGAAAACCTGTGTGAGCCTTCCTGCCTCCATAGTGCATCTTGGTACATGGGAGTACATCATGGGATGCTAGAGCCTCTTCCAAGGGAGAATATTTCACATCATGTATACATGCACTACACACAGGTATCACACCATTCACTTCCATTCAACAGCCTCCAAACATAACAGGAATATCCAAAAGAAGTATAAGCTTTTTGTTTACAATGTCATTGTCTACTTTTTACAATTGTCTAGACAATTTCATCTGTGTCCTTTAATGTCCTGTTGAATTTTGCCATTGTAAGACCTATAGAAATGAAATAGTATTTTATCTACTTAGTTATAATAAAAGTAATATATTAAATGTATATTACTTGATATACATGTAGTGAAATGATTACTAGACTCAGAATAACTAACATTTTCATCTTGCATGGTTACTTTTTAATTTTTTAGCAAGTTTTCAGTATATAATACAATACTATAACCTCTGGTCATGCCTGTGTACATTATTGGATCACTAGAACCTACTCATCCTATGAAACACAATCTCTACCCCTTGTTCTACATCTCCCCATTTCCCTCAACTCATAATTTTGATAATCACACTATTCACAAAGGCCAAGATATGGAAGCAACCTAAGTGTCCATACGTGGCTGATAAATGGCTACAAAGAAATTGTAGTATAATCATTCCTTGGTATTCACGGAGGATTGTTTCTAGGACTGTTTGCTAATACCCCAATCTGCAGATACTAAGTTGTTTACAAACAATGCATAGTGTTTATGTATAAACTATGCCTCCTGTATACTTTTAATCATCTGTTGATCACTTTTAATTTCTAATGCAATGTAAAGACAATGTAAATAGTTGTTTATTGTTTAGAGAATATTGAAAAGAATAAAAGTCTGAGCATGTTCAATTCAGATGCATTTTTGAGATATTTTCCATCCAAATTTTATTGAATCCATGGCTGCAGAACCCATTGATTTAGAGGGCCAACTTTAACAGTACACAATGGAACATTATTCTGCCTTTAAAAAGGAGATATTGCCATTTTCAACCCCAGGGATGAGGTAGAGGACATTGTGCTAAGTGAAATAAGACAAATGCAGAAAAAAATATATTATATGGTCTCAACTTACATGGGAAATGAAAAGTGTTGACTTCATAAAATCATAGAACAGGAATTAAGTAGCTTCTGAAATGTTCTAGATGCAACTTTGTCCCCAGTGTGGCATTCATATCCATCCAGGGTCTTATCATTATCCACCAAAAAAATCAAAATCTGAAATACATAAAATCAACACAGAAAGAGGGCAAGTATATCTGTTTTTCTCTTATCCTCAATTCTTAAAAGGGAATCTCCTTAATATAAAAATGGAATGTCTACGCCTTATCCTACTTATACCTTTATAGAGATACGTAAAGATGATAAGAGGTAATATAGGAAGAAAGGCTGATTTCAGAGAAAAGAAGTAAAGAAAGACTCTGCCACAAAATTTGTAATTTTTTCAGCTAATTTTGGTACTTGGGGAATTCTTAATTG
>NW_026011419.1:0-2894 GCF_001458135.2 Marmota marmota marmota
TTTCTCTCTACTTTGATTTTTCACATGTGTGTTCAGGAAAGTGGGAAGACAGTAGGCTTTCCCACATAACTTACATTTATAGGGTTTCTCTCCGGTGTGTGTCCTCACATGCACAGTGAGTTTTGAGGATTCACTGAAGGCCTTCGCACACTCTTTACATTCATAAGGCTTCTCTCCTGTGTGAATTCTTATATGTCTTTTAAGATGAGAGGAAGAGCTAAAGGCCTTCCCACATTCCTTACATTCATATGGCTTATCTCCACTATGAATTCTTTTGTGTTTGGAGAGTGATGAGGAACAACTAAAGGCTTCCCCACATTCCTTACATTCATAGGGCTTATCTCCATTGTGAATTCTTTTGTGTTCTGTGAGGTGGGAAGAACTACTGAAGGTTTTCCCACATTCCTTACATTCATACTTTGCCTTTTCACTATGAATTTTCATATGTGCTCTGAACATGGAGGAACAACTGAAGGCCTTTATACATTCCTTACATTCATATGGTTTTTCTCCATTGTTGTCTTGAAGAGCAACTAATTCCTTAGTATTAAGTAGAGACTCAAACCCTGAAACAAAAAAATAAAAGAAAATAAAGTTACCTATGAGCAAAGGACTTTGAGCAGTGCAGCTGTTTCAGGACTTCATTACTAATAGACACAAGGATCAAAAGTAAAACAGTTCACTAAAAAATATTTCCATGAAACCATAGTATAGTAACATTACCATAGTATGGTAACACATGCTTGTAATCTCAGCTATTTGGGAGGCTGAGATAGGAAGTTCACAAATTCAAGGACAGCCTCAACAACTTAAACCCAGTCTCAAAATTAAAAAGGGTATGGAATATAGCTCAGTGGTAAAGCACTCCTGGGTTCCCCAGTGTTGAAAAATAAAAAATAGTTCTATGAAGAATGAAAGTGATGGTAACATGACCAGAAGAAATTATTGGGACCAGAGACATGAAAAATTGGGCTACATATGAATCAAAATGCATTCTGCTATCATGTATAACAAATTAGAACAAATAAATGAATAATTTTTTAAAAAAAAAAAAGAAAGTTTATGTTAAAATTTTCTGTTAACTTGATATTTCATATTAGTTTGGACAATATATTAAAATTTTTCATTAATAATTTTTTAAAAATTACTAGGCGAGGAAAACAGAAAGGATAAAATACACATACCAAAAACAAACTTTAAAAAACCAAATATGGAGATCTTTGACAAGAACAAGGAAAGTATGAGAGGACAGATAAACAGTCAAAATAGTACGCTGAGGCATCTGTGGATAATGAGCCTCCTCAGACAAAACAAACTTGCTTTATTTCTATTTTATTTTTTTCTCCTCCCAGGCCAGTTTCTCCCAGGGATTCTTGCCTTCCTGGTGCTGCTCCATACAGATGCCCTGGATACGTTCTGTCTTCACTGTCTGCAGTTCCTCCTCTTGTTCCCACTGGGAGATCAGATTGGGTGTGAGTACTGAGTATCCTGCACACAAGGAAAGGAATATCATGAGGGAAAGCAATGAAGAATCACAAATATCTTTCCATAAGATTGGGTCAAACTTTGGTCTTCTGATACTCTAAAGACAGAGAAGAATGAGTTTAACTGAAATAAAACGTCAAATCCATTGAAGAAAAAAAAAGGCAAAGGAAAGGGAGAGGAAAGAAGAAAGAAAAGAAAAATAGAGAAGGTAAAAGAAAAAGCTGAGATGTGGGGGGAAAGGCAGCCTCTAATGTGAAAAACTGATCTGAATCAGACATGGTGACACAAGCCTATAATCCTAGGGTGGGATTGGGAGGCTGGAGGATCATGAAGTCAAGGCCAACCTCAGCAACTTAGCAAGATACTATTTCAAAACAAAGAAAAACAAACTTTTAAAGGATTGGGGATGTAGCTCCTGGTAAAGTGCCCCTAGGTGTTCAATTCCCAGCACAGAAAGAAAAAGAATAAAACATTGATCTGGGCTGGGATTGTAGTTCAGTGGTAGAGCACTTGCCTAGCATGTGCAAGGTGCTGAGATTGATCCTCAGCACCACATAAAAATAAATAAAGGTGTAAAAAATTATTAAAAAAAAAAAAATGAAAGACTGACCTAAATTCACAGTGGAACCTCAATATTATTATAAGCTGATCTGACACAGCCAGAATATTTTTTATTTATTTTTAATATTCTTTTAGTTGTTGTTGGACACAATACTTTTATTTTATCAGGTTGAACACGGTTTCACCAAAAGTCATGTCCAAATATATCAATGAAACAGAGAAGAGAGCACAGATACAGATCTACATAAGTTGGCCCTCTATATCTGTGAATTCAAGCAACCATGGATAGAAAATACAATAGGAAAAAATTACATCTGTATTAAGCATGTATTTTTTTGTGCTTATGTCCAAATCAATATAGTACAAAAGTAATAATGAATAAGATAGAATATTAAATGTTAATGGCCTAAACTCACCAATCAAGAGACATAAGCTAGTAATCTGGATCAAAAAAACGAATCCAACAATATGCTGCCTTCAGGAGACTCATATGATAGGAAAAGACATACACAGGCTGAAGGTGAAAGGTTGGGAAAAATCATACCACTCACATGGCCCTCGGAAGCAAGCAGGAGTGGCCATACTCATATCGAATAAAATCAACTTCAAACCTAAATTAATCAAAAGGGATAAAGAACGACACTATATACTGTTAAAAGGAACCATCCACCAACAAGACATAACAATTATCAATATGTATGCACCAAACAAAGGTGCTGCGACGTTCATAAAACAAACTCTCAAGTTAAAGAGTCAAATAGACCACAACACAATAATTATGGGTGACTTCAACACACCGCTCTCGCCATTAGACAGATCCTCCAGACAAAAGCTGAATAAAGAAACTA
>NW_026011420.1:0-7429 GCF_001458135.2 Marmota marmota marmota
CTGTTAACCTAATGTAAAGACTAACTCTATCCCTAGACCCAACACTAGTCCTAAATCTGGCTCTCACCCTAACCCTAACCCTAACCCTCACAATGACCGTTACCCTAAAACAAACCCTAGCTCTAAATCTTATCATAACCCAAAACCTAACTAGAACACTAGACTTATCCATAACCCTAACCCTAAAACTAGCCATAACCTTATTCTAGCTCTTACATTACCCATAGCCCTAATGATAGCCATAAACCTCACACAAATGTTGCCCTTATCCTAGCCCTAAACCTAGTCCTTATTGTAACCCTAACCATAAGCCTAGACCTAAACCTAACCCTAACCCTTGCCCTAACCCTAATTCTAGCTCAAACTCTAACCTTAATCCAAACATAACTCTAACCCTAACCCTAACATTAGCCCCTGACTCTAACCCTAATCCTCACAATAGCCCTAATCCTAGCTCAAACGCTAACACTTAACCCGAACCTAACCCTGACACGAACCCTAGGCCTAACCCTAACCCTAGTCCTAATTCTAACCTTAACCCTAGCCCTAACCATAGCTCTAACCTTATCCATTACCCTAAAGATAATCCTAACCCAAATGCTAGCCCTAGGCCTAATGCTAACACTATTGCTAATACTAACCCTATTCATTACTGTAAACCTAACCTGAACCCTGAACCTAACCCTATCAATTACCCTAACCCAAATCCTAACCCTATTCCTAACGCTAATTCAAGCCTTAACCCTAAATTTTAACCTAAACCAAACCCTACTCGAACCCTGACCCTAATAATACACCTAGCTTTAAACCTGACCCTTAACCTAAACCTAACCCTAAAACTAACCATAACCATGAACCCAGACCTGATATTAGCCCCAGTCCTAATCCTAGCCTGACATTAGCCCTATTCATAATTCTTACCCTAACACTAACACAAATCCTATCCCTACACCTAGGCTTAACCCTCGCCCTAATTCGAGTCCTATCCCTAATCCTAAAAGTAACACTGATCCTGACACTGACCCTAACACTAACGCTATCTCTAATCATCCCCCTAAACCTAATGTAAACACTAGACCTAGTCCTAATGCTAACCCTAATACTAGCGCTAATCGTAACCTAGTTCTTACGTTAGCCGTAGTCCTACACTAGGCCTAATCTAACCCAAAACCTAGCCCTAATCTGAACCCTAACTCTAGATTTAATCATAGCCCTATCCCTAGCCCTAACACTTAAACTAAACCTAACCCTAAACCTAGACCTTGTCCTAACCTGAAACCTAAACCAAACCATAGCCCTATTCCTAACCCTAACACTAGCTCTAAACCCAGATAATAATTTTATCCATTACCCTAACCATAACCCTAGGCCTAACCCTAACCATAGCCCTAACCTAACCACAATCCTAGTCCGAACTGTAGCTCTAATCCTATCCATTACCTGAACCATATCTTTAAACAAATTCTATCCCTAGGCCTAACTCTAACCCTATGCCTTACCCTAAACCTGTCCATTATACTAAACTTAAACTGAACCTGAAACCTAACCATATCCATTACCCTAACCCTAATGCTAATTTTAGCCCTAACCCTAAACCTTAATCTAACCCATGCCCTAACTCTGACTCTGACCCTAATAATACTCCTAGCTGTAAATCTGAACCTAATACTCAATGTAACCCTTACAATAGACCTGGCCATAAACCTAAACCTAAAACTATCACTAACCATAACCCTAGAACTGACATTAGCCCTAGACCTAATCCTAGCCCTAACCCTAACACAAACCCAACCCCTAATCCTAGCCCTAAGCCTAGCCTTAATTTTTATCCTAATCTTAACCAGAGCTCTAACCCTAATTTTATCCCATGCCCTAGCCCAAAATTTTGCTGTAACATCGTAACTTACCCTAACCCTAATGTGAACCCTAACCCTAGCCCTAACTTTAGGCCAAAACCTAACACTAACCCTAGGGCTGATCCTAGCCCTAATTTAAACCTAATCCTAAACCTAATCCATTTCCTAGCCCTAAGTCTAACTCTAACTCTCGCCCTAGCCCTATCCCTTTCCCCAACTCTAACTCTAACCATCATTCTAACCCTAAACCTAGGATAAGGGCTAGATTTTGTGTGATGTTAGGATCCTAATATAAAGATTAAACCTAACACTAGACCAAACGATAGTCCTAATTGTGTCCATAACCATAATACTAACCCCAACCCAACAATGACCCTAAACCCTAAACAAATTCTAGCTCTAAACCTCATCCTAACCCAAAAACCAAACCCTAACACTAGACATATCTATAACCCTGGGATCCTACAACTAGCCATAAACATATTCCTAACTCTTATATTTCCCGCAGCCCTAATCCTAGTCCTAGGCCTAACACAAACACTCTTCCTAGCACTAAACATAGCATTAATCTGAACCCTAGCCCTAACCCTAATTCTAACTCTCACCCTAGCCCTAAACCTAGCTATAACCCCATCCCTTCCCCTAACCTTAACCCTAGCCCTAAATCTAGCCCTAATTTAGCCCTAACTCTAAACCTAACCCTAACCCTAGCCCTAAAAACAACTCTAACTCTTGCCCTAGCCCTATTTCTAGTTCTAACTCTATCTGTTAATAACCCTAACACTAGCCCTAAACTTAGCCCTAAACACAACCATAGCCCTAAACCTAGATCTAGTAATAACAATAAATCTAAGCCTAAAACTCACCATGCAACTAGCGCTAACACTATCTCTAATCCTAAAAGTAGCCCTAGCACTAAAACAAAACTGTGACAACACCTAACCTTAACCCTAACCAAACCATAATAATAGACTTGACATTAGATCTATCCCTAATTCTTACCCTAAACCTTACACAAACCCTAGCCAACACCTAGCCTTAACTCTAGCCCTAATTCGAGTCTATCCCTAACTCTGATCAGTAACACTGATGCTGAATCTGACAGTAACACTAACCCTATCTCTAATCATCACCCTAAACCTAAACCTAACCTACACACTAGATTTAGACATAATGCTAAACTTAACACTAGCCCTAATCATAACCTTAGTTCTAACATTAGCCCTAGTTGTAAATAGCCCTAACCTAACTCAAAACCTAGACCTAATCAGAGCCCTAACCTAGCTTTAACCCTAGCCCTAACCCAAACCCTAGCCCTAACACTTAACCTAAACCTTACCATAAACCTAAACCTTGTCCTAACCTGAAATCTAACCTAGATCTAATAATAACAATAAATCTAAGCCTAAAACTTAGTCACTAGCGCTAACACTATCTCTAATCCTAAAAGTAGCCCTAGCAGTAAAACAAAACTGTGACAACACCTAACCTTAACCCTAACCAAACATAATAATAGACTTGACATTAGACCTATCCCTAATTCTTACCCTAAACCTTACACAAACCCTAGCCCTAATTCTAACCATAATGCTAGCCCTATCTCTAGTTCTAATCTTATCCATTACCCTAAACATAACCCTAACCAAATTGTATCCCTAGACCTAACCCTAACCATTGCTCTAACCTAACCATAACACTAGTCCTAACTGTAGCTCTAATCTAATCTATTACCCTAAATATATCCCTAACTGAATTCTATTCCTAGGCCTAAACCTAACCCTATCACTAACCCTAAACCAGTTTATTACTCTAAATCTAACCTTAACCCTAAACTTAACCATATACATTACCCTAACCCTAACATTAACCCTAATGCTAATTTGAGCCCTAAGCCTAATCCTTAACCTAACCCATACCCTAACCCTGACTCTGACCCTAATAATACCCCTAGCTGTAAACCTGAACCTAACTTTCAACCTAACACTTACAATAGACCTGGCCATAATCCTTAGCCTAAAACTATCCGTAACCATAACCCTAGACCTGACATTAGCCCTGTCCCTAATCCTAGCCCTTACCCTAACACAAATCCTAGCCCTAATCCTATCCCTAATCCTAGCCTTAATCCTAACCCTAACATTAACCCTAGCCCTAACCCTAATTTTATGTTTTGTCCTAGCCCTAAATGTACCTGTAACATCATACCTTACCCTAATTCTAATGCTAACCCTAAACCTAGGCCTAAACCTACAAGTAACCATAGCTCTAATCTAGCCCTAATTTAGCACTAACCCTAAACCTAACACTATCCCTAGCCCTAAGACTAACTCTAACTCTTGCCCAAGCCCTATCCCTAGTTCTAAAACTATCTGTTACCATAACCTAAAACCTATCCCTATGCCTAGCCCCAATCCTAGCACTAACCTTCACCCTAGCCCTAAACCTGGATCTAACCCTAATCTTAAGTCTAGAGCTCACTCTAACACTAGCCCTAACCCTAATGCTAATTGGAAAACTAGCCCTAAAACTACCCAAGTCTTAAAACAAAATAGAGCCATAAACTTAACCCTAACACTTAACCTAAACCAAACCCTAACCCTACACCTAGCCCTAAATGTAGCCCTAATTTGAGTCCTCACCCTAACCCTAGAAGTAACCCTGACCCTTACTTTGAACCTAACAGTAACCTTAGCTCTAAACATTGACCTAACGCTAACCCTAGAACTAACCCTAATCAGAATCCTAGTTCTTTCATTAGCTATAGTCCTAATGCTAATACAAATCCTAGCCCTATTCTGAGCCCTAAACCTAGGTTTAACCCTAAACCTAACCCTAAACCTAGCCCTAACTTTACCTCTAACCATATCCCTTACCCTAAACCAAACCCTCACCCTAATTCTACCCTATTCCTAACCATAATCCTTGGCCTAGCTCAAACCCTATCTCTATTACTAGTTCTAATCCTAGCCCTCATTCTAGCTCTAACCTTAACTCTAACCCTGACCCTTATTCTTACCCTAACACTAATCCCAGGTCTAAACCTAACATTAACCGTAAAGTGAAGCCTACCCTACCATTACCAGTAAACCTATACCTAAACCTAACAGTAACACTAGCACTAGACCAAATCTAATCCTAAATAGAGTCATAAATCTAGCCTTAGCCCTAAACAAAAACCTAGCACTAGCCCTAATAATAACTGTTAACCTAATGTAAAGTCTAACTCTATGCCTAGACCCAAAATCTGGCCCTCACCCTAAACCTAACCCTAACCCGAACAATGACCATTACCCTAAAACAAACTCTAGCTCTAAATCTTATCCTAACCCAAAACCTAACTAGAACACTAGACTTATCCATAACCCTAACCCTAAAACTAGCCATAATCATATCCCTAGGTATTAAATTACCCATAGCCCTAATACTAGCCATAAACATCACACAAAACATAGCCCTTATCCTAGCCCTAAACCTAGCCATTATTGTAACCCTAACCATAAGCCTAGACCTAACCCTAACCCTCGCCCTAACCCTAATTCTAGCTCAAACTCTAACCTTAATCTAAACATAACCCTAACCCTAACATTAGCCCTGACTCTAACCCTAACCCTCACACTAGACCTAATCCTAGCTCAAATGCTAACACTTACCCCGAACCTAACCCTGACACTAACCCTAGGCCTAACCCTAACCCTAGTCCTGATTCTAACCTTAACGCTAGCCCTCAACTTAGCTCGAACCCTATCCATTACTCTAAAGATAAGCCTAACCCAAATGCTAACCCTAGGCCTAACGCTAACACTATTGCTAACATTAACCCTATTCAGTACTCTAAACCTAACCTGAACTTTAAACCCAACCCTATCAATTACCCTAACCAGAATCTGAACCCTATCCCTAATGCTAATTCAAGCCTTAACCCTAAGTCTTAGCCTAAACCAAACCCTACTCGAACCTTGAACCTAATAATACACCTAGCTTTAAACTTGACCCTTAACCTAAACCTAACCCTTACACTAGAACTAGCCATAACCTAACCCTAAAACTAACCATAACCATAAACCTAGACCTGACATTAGCCCCAGCCCTAATCCTAGCCCTAACCCTAACACAAACACTAGACCTCATCTTAGGCATTTACCTAGCCTTAATCCTAAGCCAAACACTAACTCTAGCCCTATCTCTGATTTTAACCCACGCTCTAGACCTGAACTTAGGTATAACCCCATTCTTTCCCCTAACCCTATCACTAACCCTAACCCTAACACTATCCATATCTCTAGCCCTAAACATAGGCCTAACCCTAACACTAACCCTAGCACTAATCCTAGCCCTAATTTAGCCCTAACCCTAACTCTACCCCTAACCTTGGCCTAAGACTAACTCTAACTCTCCCCCTAGCCTTATTTCTAGTTCTAACCCTATCCATTACAATAAACCTAACACAAGCCCTAAACTTAACCCTAACCCTAGCCCTAGACCCTACCCTAGATCTATCCATAACTGTACATTTGACCCTAAATCTAAGCCTAATTCTCAACCTACCTCTAGACCTAACATTATCACTAATCTTAAAACTAGCCGCAACCCTAGGCTTATCCCTTAAATGAAACCAAGCCATTGTCCTAACACTAAATGTTAACCTAAACCAAACCCTAACCCTAAACATAGCAATAATCTTCTAGCTCTAATTCATGTCCTAGTCCTAAAATTAACCCTGATCCTGACATATTCTAACACTAACCTTAATTCTAAATATCACACTAACCCTAAAGATAGTGCTAGCACTACATCTAGACCAAATGCTAACTCTAATCATAACCTTAGTTCTGATATTAGCCATAGCCCTAACCCTAGCCATAAACTTAACAGAAAAACTAGCCCTAATCTGAGTCCTAACCCTAGATGTAAACCTAAACCTAAATTTAGCCCTAGCCCTAACCCTAACCCTAATCCTAGCCCTAACCCTAGCTCTAACTATCACTTACCCTAAGCCAAACCCTATCCATAATTATAACCTTAGTCCTAATCCTAATCCATAGCCTAATCCAACCCTAACCCTATTACTAGTCCTAACCCTAGCCCTCATTCTAGCTCTAACCCTAACTCAAATCATTACCCTAACACAAACCCTCAGTCTAAATCCAACCCTAACCCTAAACCAAACCTTAAAACTAGCCCTACCAGAAAACTTATACCTAAACCTAAGCCTAACACAAGCCCTAGACCTAAGCCTAATACTAAATATAGCCATAACTCTAGCCCTAGACCTAAAAAAAAACCTGATCCCTAGCCCTAACATAATCCTTAACCTAAAGCAAACACTAACCCTATCCCTAGACCTAAACCTAGTACTAATTCTGGCTTTTACCCTAACCTTAACTCTAACCTGAACACTGACCCTAACACCAACACTAAATGTAGCTCTAAACCTGAACCTAACCCAAAACCTAAATCTAACACTAGACATAGTCATAAACCTAACCCTAAAACCGGCTCTAATCAGAACCCTAGATCTTACATTGCACATAGCCTTAACCCTGGGCCTAAACCTAACACAAAACCTAGCCCTA
>NW_026011420.1:10026-18072 GCF_001458135.2 Marmota marmota marmota
TCTTAGCACTAATCCTTAGCCTAACCAAAACCTAAATCTATAACTAGTCCTAACCCTAGCCTTCATTCTAGATCTAACCATAACCCAAACCCTAACCCTAACCCTGACCATTATTCTGACCCTAACACTAGTCTTAGCTTTAAATCTAAACCTAACCCCAAACTGAACCCTAACACTAGCCCTACTGGTAACCTTATACCTAAACCTAACCCTAACACTAGCCCTAGACCTAAACGTAATCCTAAATCTAGCTATAACTATAGCTCTAAACCTAAAGAAAAACTAGACCTAGCCTTAACAATAACCCTTAACCTAACCCAAACTTTAACCCTACCTCTAGACCTAACCCTAGTCCTAATTCTGGCTTTAACCCTAACCATTACCCTACCCGAACACTGTCCCTGACATTAACACTAACCCTAGCTCTAAACTTCAACCTAACCCTAAAACTAACCCTAAAACTACACCTAGCCCTAACATTAACCATAAAACTAGTCTTAATCATTACACTAGTTCTTACATTATCCATAGCTCTAACCTATCACAAAACCTAGCCCTAATCCAAGCCCTACCTTAGCTTTAACCCTAAAGCTAACCCTAACAATAACCCTAGTCCTAACTATAACCCTAAGCCTAACCCTAGACCTAATCCTAAGCATAACCCTAGCCCTAACCCTAGCTCTAACCCTACTCTTTACCCTAAGATAACTATAATCCTTATGATAACCCTAGGCGGAACCCTAACCCTATCTATTAACCTAAACCTATCCTGAACCCTAAACCTAACTGTGTCATTACCCAATCCCTAAACATAAGACTAATTTGAACCCTAAACCTAAACCTTAACCTAACCCAAACCCTAAACTTGACTCTAACTCTAAAAATACCCATAGCTCTAAACCTGACCCTAACAAGAAACCTAAGCTTTACAATGGACCTAGCCATAAACCTAACCCTAAAACTATCCCTACCCATACCCTAGACCTGACATTAGCCCTAGCTGTAATGTAGCCCTTACCCTAATACAAAACTTAGCCCACATCCTAGCAAGAAACCGTACCTTAATCATAACCCTAAACCTAACGTTAACCCTAAACTTAACCCTAATTTTCACCCTAGTCCTAAAACTAGCTATATTGCCATCCCTTACCCTAAACCTAACCTAACCCTAAACATAACACTAACCCTAGCCCTAATCCAAGCCCTATTTTAGCCCTATCCATAACCCTAACCATAGCCCTAAGACTAACTCTAACTCTCACACTAGCCCTATATCTAGTTCTAACCCTATCCCTTACCATCAGCATACACCTAGCCCTAAATGTAGCCCTACCCTAGCCCTATACTTAGGCCTATCACAAAACCTAGATCTAAACCTAACTCTAAATTTAACCCTAACCCTAAGACTAAACTTAACCATAACTCTACTCTTATCCCTAATCCTTAACCTAAGCCTAAATCTCACACTTACACTAGCCCTAACCCTAAGACTAATCATAAAACTAGCCCTAACCCTACCCTTAGCCCTAAAACAAAACCAAGTCATAGCCCTAACCTTAACCCTTAATCTAAACCAAACCCTAACCCTACACCTAGCCCTAGCCCTAGCCCTAATTATAGTCTAACCCTAACCCCAAAACTAACCCTTACCCTGACTTTGACTCTAACACTAACCCTGGCTCTAAATATCATCATCACCGTAAACCTAACCTTAACACTAAACCTAGACCTAACTCTAAACCTAAAACTAGCTGTAATTATAAACCTACTTCATATATTAGCGGTAGCCTTAACCCTAGCCCTAACCTAACCCAAAACCTCGCCTTAATCTTAGTCCTAAATCTAACTTCAACCCTAAAGTTAAACCTAACCCTAACCCAAACACTAGCCCTAATCCTATACATAACCCTAGCCCTAACCTTAGGGCTAACCCTATCCATTACCCTAACGATAACCGTAACCCTTCTGATACCCCTAGGCCTATCACTAACCCTATACATTGCACTAAACCAAACCTAAACCCTAAACCTAACCATGTCATTACCCTAACCCTAAATCCAACACTAATTCTAGCCCTGCACTTAAACACTAACTTAACCCAAACCCTATCCTGACCCTGATTCTAAAAATAACTCTAGATCTAAACCTAACCCTAACCAAAAACCTAACACTTACACTGGACCAAGCCATAAACCTAACACTAAATCTATCCCTAACTGTAACCCTAGACCTGACATTAGGCATAGCACTAATACTATCCCTAACCCTAAAACAAATCATAGTCCTCGTCATAGCATTAATCATAACCCTAACCATAACCCTAGCACTGGACCTAAACCTAATCCTAAATCTAGCCTTATCTCTAGCCCTATACCTAAACAAAAACCCAGTCCTATGTCTAACAATAACCCTTATTCTAACACAAACACTAACCCTACCCCTAGACCTAAACTTACTCCTAATTCTGGCTGTAACCCTAACTTGAACTCTAACCCAAATACTGACTCTGCCTTTAACAGTAAACCTACTTCTAAACCTGACCCTAACTGAAAATCTAAACCTAACACTAGATCTTGGCATAACCCTAACCCTAAAACTAGTCCTAACCATAATCCTAGCTCTTACATTACCCTCAGCTTTAACCCTAGGCCTAAACCTAACACAAAACCTAGAGATAATACTAGGCCTTGACCTAGCCCTAAGCATAACCCTAACCCTAACCCTAGCCCTAACTCAAACCTAAACCTCACCTTAGTCCTAACCCTAGCTCAAAACCTAACCCTTACTATAAACATAAATCTAGAACTATCCCTGAATCTAACCCTAAACCTAGTCCTAATCCTAACCTTAATACAAGACCTAATCCTATCTCTAAACTTACCCATTACCCTAACCCTAACCCTAATTGTAACCCTAGCCTTAACCCTACTCATAATCCTAACCCCAAACAGAAAACTAACCCTAGATCTAGCCCTAAACTAATACCGGATATAGCCCTAACCATAAATCAAACCCTAAACCTAAAAATAAACATAAGCATAGACCTAACCCTAACCCTAAACTTAAATCTAGCTCTGTCCCTAAACCTAAACCTACATCTAACCGTATTTTTTACCCTAACCCTAAACCTAAACTTAATTATAATCTTTCCCCTAACCCTAACCCTAACCCTGAATCTACTGTAATCCTATCACTAAACATAACCCTGAACCTAACCCTCACTCTAAACCTAATCATAGCTCAGAACCTAACTCTTACACTAAACATAACACTAACACTAACCCTAGTTCTAACCCATACCTTAACACTACCTCAAGACCTAATCCTAACCATAAGTCTAGCTATAATATTAGCTCTAACTGTACCCATTACCCTAATAATAACCCATATCTAATGCTAATGCTAGGCCTAACCCTATCTCAAGACCTAATCCTAACCATAACCCTAGCCGTAACCTTAACTCTAAACCTAAACATAATCCTTTCCCTAATGCTAACCCTAGGCCTAACCCTAAACCTATCACTAACCCCAAACACTATCAATTACCCAAAATCTAACCTGAACCCTAAATCTAACCCTATCATCACCCTAACCATAACCCTAATGCTAATTTGAGCCCTAACGCTAAACTCAAACCTAAAAGAAACCCTAACCATGATCCTGGCCCTAATAATTCCCCTAGCTCTAACCTGACCCTTACCCTAAACTTAATCCTTACATTAGACTTAGCCAAAACCTAACCCTAAAACTATCCATAACCATAAACCTAGAAATGACATTAGCCCTAGATATAATCCTAGCCCTAACCAGAACACAAACCCTAGCCCATATTAGCACTAAACATATCCTTAATCATAACCCTAACCTTAATCCTAGGCTTAACTTAAAACCAACCCTATCCCTAATCTTAGACCTACCTTAGCCCTATCCCTAACCCTAACCCTAATCCTAACCCTAGCCCTAAAACTAAGTCTAACTCTCTCCCTAGCCCTAAATCTAGTTCTAACCCTATTCCTTACTGGAACTCTAAACCTAGCCCTAAACCTAGGCCTAACCCTAGCCATTTCCTTAGCCCTAGTCCTAAGCCTAGATATAACCTTAACTCTAAATCTAACACTAATGCAAAACCTAAGCCTAAACCTAACACTAACCCTAACCCTAACCCTAACCCTAACACTACTCCTAAATCTAGCCCTAACTCTAGCCCTAGCCCTAATACAAAACCGAGCCATAGGCCTAACCCTAACCCTTAACCTAAACCAAACCCTAACCCTACAACTAGCCCTAACCCTAGCCCTAATTCTAGTTTAAAGCAGAACCTAAAACTAACCCTAACCATGATTCTGATGCTAATATTAACCCTAGCTTTAAACAGCACCCTAAACATAACCCTAAGTGTAACATTAGACCTAGCCCTAACCCTAACCCTAACCCTAAAACTAGCCCTAATTGTAACCTTAGTACTTACATGAGCCATAAGCATAACCCTAGCCCTAACTTAACCCAAAACCTAGCCTAATCTGAAACCTAAACTGGGCTTTAAACCTAACCCTAATCATAACCCTAAACCTGGCACTAATAATAACTATAACATTAGCTCTAACCCTAGCTCTAACCCTATTCATTACCCTAACCATAATCATAACACTAATGCTAACTCTAGGCTTAAAACTTACTATATCCCTAATCCTAATCCTATCCATTACCCTGAACCTAACTTGAAACCTAAACCTAACTTTATCGCTACCCTAATCCTAACCCTATTCTAATTTGAGCCCTAAATTTAAACCTTAACCTATCCCAAACACTAATCCTGACCCTGACCCAAACAATACCCTTAGCTCTAAACCCGACCCTAACTCTAAACCTAATGCTTACACTACTTCTAACTTAACCCTAAAACTATCTTTAACTGTAAAGCTGGACCTGAAATTAGCCCTAGCCCTAAGCCTAGTCCTAAACCTAGCCTAAATCATAACCTGAACCATAACCCGAAGTTTAACCATAATTCTAACACTCACCCTAGCCTTAAACCTTGCTATAACCCCAATCCCTTACCCTAAACCTAACCATAACCCTAAACCTAACCATAATCTTAAACATAACCATAACCCTTGCCCTAACCCTAGGCCTAACCCTAACAATAAACCTAGCACTAACCCTAATTTAGTCCCATCCTAACCATAAACCTAGCCTTAAGAGTAACTCTAACTCTTGCCCTAGCACTATCCCTAGTTCTATCCTTAGCCCTAGCCCAACCCTGGATCTAAACCTAACTTTAAATTAAACCTAACTCTAAATTTAACCATAACCACAATCGTAAATCAAACCCTAAAACTAGCCCTAACAATAATGCTAATCCTAAAACTTGCCTTAACCCTAGCCCTAGTCTTAAAACGAAACCAAGCCATATCCCTTACCCTAACCCCTAACCTAAACCAAACCATAAACCTACAACTAGCCCTAACCCTAACTCTAAAAATAACCCTGAACCTAACACTGATACTAACACTAATCCTAGCTCTAAACATCACCCTAACCTTAAATTAATCCTAACACCAGACCTAGCCTTAACCCTAACCCTAAAACTAGCCCTAATATTAACCCTAGTTCATACATTAGTCATTGTCATAAACCTAGCCCTAACCCTAACACAAATCCTACCCTAATTCTAGTACTAACCCTGCTTAAAACCTAATCTTAACCCTAACACTAGCCCTAAACCTAACCCTAACCTGAGCCCTAACCCTAGCTCTAACCCTAGCTCTAACCCTATCCCTTACCCTAAGCCATACCCTAAACCAAATGCTAACCCTAGTCTTAACCCTAATCCTTAGCCTAACTTAAACACTAACAGTATTACTAGTCCTAATCATAGCCCTCATTCTAGTTCTAATCCTAATCCTGACCCTTATTCTGATCCTAACAGTAACCCTAGGTCTAAACCTGACCCTAACCCTAAACCAAACCCTAACACTAGCCCTACTGGCAAGCCTATACCTATACCTAACCCTAACACTAGATCTAGACCCAAAACTAATCTTAAATATAGCTATAATTCGAGCCCTAGACCTAAACAAAATCCTAGCTCTAGCCCTAACAATAATCCTTAACCTAAACTAAACACTTACCCTACCCCAAGACCTAACACTAGTCCTAATTCTGGCTCTAAAACTAACTCTAATCCTATCCGGAACACTGACCCTGACCCTAACATTAACCTATCTCTAAACCTGCTCCTAACCCAAAACCTAGTCCTAACACTAGACCTAGCCATAAGCCTAAATCTAATACTAGCCCTAAACATAACCCTAGCCCTAAACCTATTTTAACCCTAATCTTAACCCTAACAGTAGCCCTAATCCTAACCATAGTCCTAACTCTAGCCCTAAACCTAACACAAAACCTAGCCATAATCCTAGGCTTAAACTTAGACCTAAGTATAACCCTAACCCTAACCCTAGTCCTAACACTAACCCTAACACTAACACTTGGCTTAGACATAACCCTAGCATAAAGCCAAACCCTTACCCTAAACATTACCCTAGCCCTGTCCTAAATCATAACCCTAAACCTAGCTCTTATCCTAACCTTAATCTAGCTCAAACTATAGTCCTAACCCTGTCAATTACCCTAACCCTAAACCTAATTGTAACCCTATCCCTTAAACTAAACTTAACTGTGACCATAAATGTATCCCAAGACCTAACCATAAACCTAAACCACTCCATAGCACTAACCCTAGCTGAAACATTAAGCCTTAACTAAACCTAATCCTAAGACTAGCCTGAATCCATACCCTAACCCTAACTCTAACCTAAATCTAACATTATCCATTACACTAAACCTAACCCTAACTGTAACAAAATCTCTAGCCATAACCCAAACCCTAAACAAAACCCTAACCATAAACATATCCCTAGACCTAAACGTAAACCTAAACCTCACCCTAGCCATTACCCTAGCTCAAACACTAACCCTTACCCTAACCTAACCATAACACTAACCCTAAACTTAACACTTACCGTAAACCAAACCTAGTTCTATCCCTAAACCTAACTCTAATTTTAGACTGAATAAAAACCATAACCTATCCCTAACCCTAGCTCTAAATCTACCAATTATACCAAACATAATCCTATCCTAATGCTAACCTTAACCCTATTGCTAAACCTAACCTATCCATTACCCTTAACCTTAACTGAAACCTAAACCTAACCCTATCCATTACCCTACCCTAAGCCTAAACCTAACAGTAATGCAAGCCCTAACCCTAAACTTTGACCTGAACCAAATGCTAACCCTGACCATGGTTCTAATAATACCCCTAACTCAAAACCTGACTCTTACCCTACACATACCTATGACACTAGACCTAGCCATAACCTAACCCTAAAACTATCCTTAATCATAACCCTAGACTTGACATTAGCCCTAGCCCTAGTTCTAGCCCTGAACCTAACAGAAACCCTAGCCCTAAAGCTAGCCTTAATCCTAACCTAAACACTAACCCTAGCCCTAATCCTAATTCTAATGCTCACCCTAGCCGTAAAGCTAGCTATAACCACACCCATTCCCCTAAACTTAATCCTAACCCCAATGCTAATCCTACACCTAGCCCTACCCCTAGGCCTAACCCTAACACTAACCCTAGCCCTAATCCTAGCCATAATTTAGCTTTAACCCTAACCTTAACCCTAAGCCTAGTCCTAAATCTAAATTGAACTCTCGTCCTAGATGTTTCCCTAGTTCTAACCCTATCCCTTACCATAACACTAACCCTAGCCCTAATCCTAACCCTGGATCTAACCCTAACTCTAAATCTAACACTAACTCTAAGCCTAAACTTCACGCTAACACTAGCCCTAACCCTAACACTAATTCAAAATCTAGCCCTAACCCTGGAACTAGCCAAAAAACAAAACAACAACAACAACAACAACAACAACAAAAATCCGAGAAATAGCTCTAAAACTAACCCTAACCCATAGAGGTCAAGATGAAGTGAAACCTTAAAACACAAACTGTTCCTGACAGTGAACCTTG
>NW_026011421.1:0-2894 GCF_001458135.2 Marmota marmota marmota
AAAAAAAAAAAAAAAAAAAAAAAAAATTTGAAAAATTCTCTCTCTCTCCTCTCTCACTCTCTCTTTAAAAAAAAATGTATAACTACACAACATGAAGATTGGCCTTTTGAAAAAAAGAATGTGATGGTGAAAACCAATTTGGAAAGGTAGTATTGAATATTTTATAACAAAGAAAAAGCAGGAATGTTTAAAAGAGTTTTGATTATTAGATTCGTGTAAAAAAATAAAAGGTAGTGTCCAGGCTTGATGTGGTGGTACATACCTGTAATCTCAAAAATCAGAGTCTGAGGCAGAAGGATCACAACTTCAAGGCCAGCCTTGGTAACTGAGACCAGGTATCAAAATAAAATATTGAAGAATTGTGAATATATATGATTAATAAAGCACCCCTGGGTTCAATCCCCAGGACTATATAAAACAGTAGTTTCCAAAATTTACATCAAAAACAGCAGCCTCCACTCTATCTGCAAGTAAGTAAAGTTCTAAAAGGAAACTAAATTTAGCAATACCTACTACTAATTTTCTGATATTGACCATAATTTTGAAATATATACATAGAAGACCCTTCACAAAGTACTAGGGGTTCCCATTATTTTTTCCAATTGCAATGAGAAAGGGAGGAAAACCAATTTAGCTTATGGTGCCACTTCTTTCTCTTAAGGCCAATGAGTCAAATATTAAAAGGCTTTAGTGTTTAATTGATTATCATTTATGTAATCACGATGATATGTGTTCTGTGATTTCCTGCTTAATCTACATTGGACACTTTATTATTTCTGAGTATCATAATCTGTACAGACCACTACACCCCACTCTATTATTTAATAGTTACAAGTCCCTGTGTTCATGCTTCGTCAGTTAGTTATTCTTTTTTAAAAATAATTATTATGTTGCATTCTTTGTCTACAGAAAATTCATGAAGTTTAAAAACCAGTAAGCATTTTAACAAATTTGACTTTAAAATAATTTTCATCACAAAACACACACCAGAAGTAAGAATGATTTGTCTAATTTATTAGCCTTTCTGACATCCAATATCAGGACATGAATGCTGCTCATGGAGGGATGTTCTTTCCATCAAGAACAATCAATTCTACTTTCTTCTATCCCATCAAATGTTACAAAAAGTGCACATTTTCCTGTGTTTCATATGCAGAACTTGACTTTCCATTATTTGTGTTTAGTGGATTTTTACTTTCTTTTTCATCACTTTGTTTTTTCTGAATTTTCTAATATTCAATTTTTTTATTTGGTGAGGAAAATAGATCAGTAGAATATTCTAACTTTTGATACATTCAATCACTTCACTACTCACTAGCTAATATTTTTATTAAACCATCATTTTAAAGGTAGGACTGAGATATGCTAACAAAACTATTTTCAAGGTCTACTGAAGAATCAGCATAACTTTCTTCAGCTCTGTAGTTAGTGCCACTGTTTTGTCTATAAACTCTGCTCCCTTTGTTTTATTTTTCTTCTATATTGAGTAACTCTCTTTGAAATGAGGCACAGTAAACAGCTTTTTAGAATTTTATCATTTATGAAAATCTATTTTTATTTATCATTAAAGGACAGTCTGCTTCAGTTTAGAATACCAGGTTGAATACTAGTTTTCCTTTAAATTATGAGGTTATTCTGTTTTTATCATCTATAATCCATCATTAGTGATAAATGCTTGGGTTTCATTCTTGCTTTCTTGAAGCTGACCATGATTTTCTTTTCAGGAAGTTCTTTGTTTTAAGTGTGATAGTAGGAGCAAATGTGACTCCATTTTTTTTTTTTTTTTATGACTTCATCCTGTAAAACAACCATGCCAAGTAGAAGAGTCGTGACTGTGGGTGCACAGGTGTACTGTCTGTCTATATGTATTGCCATGTCTACATATATTTGGTACAAAAAAAATTGACATATGAGCTCATAAATTAAAATTTTAAAAAATGGATCCAAATACTTTTGGTTAATATAATTTAAAAGGTTCAATTTAGATTGGGGAAATAGATAAAAGTAAAAATGTCTTTAAAATTACTAATACACAGTTTTGTTTCTAGATGGTTAAACAGCTGTTAAAATATTAATGTCTATAAAGTGTCTGATATCCATTGTCTCTAAAATTTTTATTCAACAAAAAAAATTACTAATACTATTCAATGCACTTGTCTGATACCTTGTTTTTAAAAAAAGATACATAAATTTTATCTAAACGTATATAAAATTAATCATGGATGTGTTTGTTAGAGACATCTAATTGTTACAAAGTTAAAAATTCTGACTTTTAAATATAATATCAAGTACTTTTAACTCCTTAAATTCCATAAGGTAAAATACTTAAACAATGTTGGTGTTTTCATAAGTTGGTAAACTAAAAAAGAAATTTGAAATTATTTTGTGTTATTATAAAAACAAGGTTACTCTAAATTACAAAGTCCCAACAGTATAATTCTACATACAGGAAGTCAAGAAGTTTCGACTGTATTAAAGTACTGTATTAAAGTACTGTAAGTAACAAATATTTCATATTATTAAAATGAATTAATTTATCTAAATTCAGAAATTTATAAGGGTTATTTCAAGGTTAAAAAAATGATCAATGGGTTAAAAATTATTTAAAAATTCTAAATATAAAAATATATTTAATTAAAAAAAAGTTGCCATGTAAAAAGTCTTTATGTGATAAAGTATAATTATAATACATCTAAGTAAACAACAAAAGGGTCTAATTAAGTAATATAAAGGTGTATAAATAAAAGACAAATATTAAAATATTTATATGTAACTAATTTGGTTATATATGTAACACAAATATTTAAAACTATTCAAGGTTGTTCCCTAAGGACAAATAATAATGTACTGATATATTTATATGTTAAATTGACAAAAACTTCTAAAAATATTAA
>NW_026011422.1:0-2893 GCF_001458135.2 Marmota marmota marmota
CCTGTAAAAATCTGGAAATTTATTGGAGAAATAGGAAAGTAAATTTAAAAAAATCATTTGTCAACTAACTGACTTTAAAACTAATTGGAACTGAGTACAGATTTTTAAAAAGAAGGTTGAGGGAGCCCACTTTTCAAAGGAATTTAGAAGTAAAAAGATTTTAATCTAGAGATTACAAAAAAGTGATTCCCTTACAGGAAGGGATGAAAACATTATAAGGCTACTTGAAACTTAATAAATAGGAAAAGTAGCAAATATAGTCCCTGGCCCGTCAGTTTTCAATGTTTAAATGGTCTCAGAACAGCCTTTCTAGTTCTGTGTTACCTGTCTCAAAACCTTCACCTACACTGATGACATAGAAAACAGAAAACCTTATTCTTGGTACATGATTTACACTGTGTGAGAAGCTGTCTTTTGTGCTATTTTGCCATTTCTCTCTGTTGGTGCCTGAACTATAAAATCTTCTGACTACTTTTGTGCTGTGAATTCAAAGATGTCCTAAATTTAGGGCTTCCATTGGGGAAAAGCTTCTACAGTCCCTAAGGAATCCTAAAACTACCCAATATCTACAAGATGCATTTTTCCCCCAAATCTGTTTTATTTTTAGTAAGTCTTTAACAATTTTTAGTGTACTCTGATCCATCTCTATAAATGATTTAACTTAAGAAAATATATTCTCACATGGTTCTTACCATATGTACTTTAGAAATAAATTTGATTTTATGAATTCGCTAAAATAGTTCTACAATAAAGACAACTATGGGATAATTATTTTATTAGAAAATGTACTGCACACCCACACTGTGTGAAGCTGCTGGGAATGCAATGATAACAAAAGGTGACAATCCTCACCTTTATGGTGTTTCCTTAGTGGGGTTAACAAATCGGAGGCCAGACAAACAGCATGGATATTAAGGAAGACAGGATTGTAGAAAGGACTCTGACTTTGGCCTTGCTCAATTCCACGCAAACTATGTCACGGAACACTGGCGGGAGACCAGGGATGAGGGCAAACTCATGAGTGAAAATATTGACTTTTGGAGTGTTTAAGTCTTCTAAATGAAAATATTAAGCAGGGAATTGAATAAATTGTCTGGAGATAAGATGGGAGTCAGGGCTGCAGATAAAAATTTAAATCATTGATCTGCTGGAGCAGCGTTATGTATGAGATATTCAAATGAGAAAAATAGAGAGTGGGAAAAGTAAAAGTCTTCAATGCAAGTTTTGAGGAGTTCCAACATACTCATAAGAATTATGAAAAGAAATTCTGGCATGCATTCCATTTGAAAACACAAATGTACAACAGCCCTGATCATGTTACTGCCACTGAATTTAGGGCTTCTCTCTTCCTGGCTGGTAGTGTGTAACTAGTTCCATGAGCCACTTGCTGGTCTCCTCGGGGTCCCCGGGTCAGTGTCTTAATTGACTGTGGGCTCTATAATGGATGATAGTGTTTCAGTATATCTTTTTTTTTTTTTTAAAAAAATTAATTAACATGCATTTTTAAAATTCATATCTAATACATTCTAGAACACAATCTCAATATTATCTTTTGAACCATGGATTCATTAGGAGAACTAAGTAAAGCCAATTCATCATTTTATGCCCCAGGATCACCATTTATAAAGGAAAGTATAAACAAAATACTCAACTTATTATTGATCAGTTTACATTACAAAAAATATCAGCATTAAAAATGGGTTCTATTGCCAGGGAGCTAATAAAGAATACTATTTTTATCACCTCCTGAATTAAAAACTGTGGTAGGGAAAAGAAAGATGCAAATGTGCCCTCTTGAGGAGAGCCCGAGATCTGTGTCCCCTCTGCATATATCTAAATGTACTTCTGGGACTGCTTTAGACTAAATACGGTGGAAGTTGTCTTCTGCCAGGGTCTGGACCCAGGTCGTAGGACACAGGTAGTTATACCCCCTGGTTGCTTGGGCCTGTGGTATAAGGAGGACCAGGCACCACACTGTCAGGAATCCCAGGAAGAAATTCCGTCATGGAGTAGCAATGGCCAACAATCCAGCTGAGTCCCCAGTGACAGAATGAGCTAGCAGCTCATTACCAGAGATGTGAGCAAGGACTCCACCCTATGCTTGGTAACAGTAAGATGAGCTGTCTCCAATGACTTCTTCCCAAGTTACAGATGTAGGGGCAACATAAACTATGGCTTTAGATATCTAGAAACAGAAAACATTGAGATGAAAATAAAACCTTTACTTCTGCTAACGCTGCGCTGAGAAGGTGATCTGACATTATGAATATAGTTTTTTCATCACAACATGCTCTCAAAATCTAGACACTGGAAAAGTCCTAGGGCTAGAATAGCAGACACACACCCAGAGTCACTGACGGCTGCCTTCTAGCACTGAACGATTCAACTCAGAATCGCTTCCAAGAAACATAAAGACCAGTGAAAAATTCTTTGTGAAAACTCACATTTATTGTGGTAATAGTAGTCTAAAATAACCACATTAGAAAACAATACTTGAACCAGAGAATCAGAGAGAAATGTGTTTATCGTGTCGTAAGTAAATATTATAATTTCTTCTCATGTCTTTAAATTTATTCTCACGGGTGATATAAATGATTTTGGTTTTACTTTACCCTTTTTTGTTGGTTTATTTATAATTGTGTTTCATCAGAAAACACAAATGTCTAGCCCTCCTGTATTCCCAGATACTAGGGAAGTTGAGGCATGGCTCGTTTGAAGGTAACCTGTATCTACCTTCAACTTAGCCAATATCTGCCTTAAAATTTAAAAATAAAAATAAAAAGGGCTGGAGATGTAGCTCGGTGGTAGAGAGCCCCTGAGTTCAATCCCCAGTATTACAAAAATAAAACACAAACAATAAAGCCACACAAACATATTTTAACCGGTAGAAGTT
>NW_026011423.1:0-2893 GCF_001458135.2 Marmota marmota marmota
TAACATTGAACTTCAATGTCTACCAATCACCCACGGGATAGAGAACTTTAGTGTAGGAGGATCTTACTCCCCCCACCCCCATAATTACCCTGTCACATGGTCTCATTGGCTCTAGTTGGCTAATTTTAAAGACACTAATCTTAACCATAAATTTCAGAAATTTAAGCCATGTGTTAAACCAAAGGAAAAGTGATGGACTTTCCCACAAATACAGGCAGAATAAAAAGGAACATTTTCCATTTGGGGGGAAGGGGAGAAAATTCCCATTAACCCCCAAACACACAAACACACACACACCCTACATACGCTACATCTGGACTAGAGTTGGTCCTCAGAAACAGGTTGGTTAGTACTGTGGATTGGTTTTAAAATATGTTCAGATCTTTAAATCAATATAGAAGTTATGAAATAATTAAAGAAAAAAATAATGGAAATTAAGTTTCTTTACACTATGTTTTGCAATACTTTTTTCTGACTTCTGCCTTATACAAATTTCTTAATTACAAAATTTCTAGAAAAATCAAAAGAAAAAAATTCAAAATACCCCCAAATTCTCATCAATCAAAAACACCAGTAGCCAAAAGTAACATATAATTCTAACCATCGATATCATTGTTCAGAAACAAAAAAAAGAGTAATGAAGAAGGGAAAGTTTTCAGATCCAGCAATTATGGTGTACATGTTATGCAAAAATTAAGGTAGTCAGTTTATTTTTACTTTAATTCAACAAAAGAAAAGGATACTGAAATGAAATTGCTGGAATTGGTCAATGTGAGATTAATATTTGTTTATTGCAAAATGTATTTCTTTCAAAATTTTTCTAAAATTAAGCAAAAAAGTCCTTAAGGAGTTCTGATAATATTAAACTTTAAGATATTATTATGTTCTTGAAACATCAGAAAACTCATCTATTACTTATTGTTTATTAATATTTAGCTATATCCAGACACCTAAACAGAGCTACAAAACTTTAACAGGAAAAATGATAAAATGAGTACTTACATTTAGGCTTTTGTATTTCCATATCCCAATATCGTGGTTTTTATATTTACATGATTTTAAAATAAATGATTACATATGCTATATTCTTATAATGTCAAGGTTCATAGAATTAATATTCTGCTCTTTAGCCATAATTTTCACACTGACCAACATTAGTTCTGTATTCTTTTTTTTTTTTTAATTTGTTTTAGTTGTAGGTGAACACAACACCTTTATTTTGTTTATTTATTTTTTTTTGTGGTGCTCTGGATTGAACTCAGTGACTCCTGTGTGCTAGGCAAGTGCTCTACCACTGAGTCACAACCCCAGTCCAAGTTCTTATTCTTACCATAGACACAATACTCTCGATCACTTCAGCACAGCACTGTTTCTGAAATTGGTGAGTGCCAGCTCTGCATGAAAATGCTTAACAAATGTTTGCATTAAATGTTCCTTCAAGTGCTTGCATTAACATTGATATTATGATAATACCTTCATTGTTGGAGCTCAAGAAGGCAATAGCTCAAAAAGTCTTAATATATAAATAATACTTTCAATCCAAGCAAAGATAAGTCAGTCTATGTTTTACCACATAAATGAAAACTTTTAGTTATTGAAAAAATACGAAAAAAGACAAGAAAAATGTCAGGAAAAGTTGGATCTTCCTTTCTAATAAAAGCAAACAGACATGAAAAATCTTAGCAATATTATATCCATTATTTTACCTGACAGTTTTAATGAACTTTCATCTCTTACATTGAATTAATGCTATCAATATGAATTTTATTGGTTTACAATCTTATTCACTTTTAATCCATAATTTGATTAGGTTTTACAGTTTTCTAAGATATATAAAGAAAGGAGTCAAATGGGTTTTTATTTATAAGCTAAGAAATAACAATAAAATAAAGTCAAGTAAATTAAAATTAAAGGTTGATTAAAAGGAGTAGGTAATGGCCCTGTCTCATGTATATCCCCTTGACTACTTTTTCAGTAGTGAACATAGTACTGACTAGACTCCAAATGCCTACAACTGGAGGTTTATTGTTTTTGTTTTTGTTTTTCTGTTGTGCCTGGCATATGGCAGGCCAGATGTACTGGATAATTAATACATTGAAGCAGCCCTCAACCTATAAGGAAAATGGAGTATAACTACCCCAGTTCTCCCTCCTTATGGATGAAATAATATTAAGGCAACTGTTTCTTGCAAGTTGTTCAGCATATTTAAGAATCACCTGTTGTATGCAAGTCCCTTATGTCAAGGGCCTAAACCAACACCATAGTCCCTTTTTAGAATGTGTGTACACAGAGGCTAGATGATAAATAAAGTCTGAAGTCCTTGCCTAAGTTCACTTCACAGTAGATCCACTAGAACTATGGACTACTAAGTAGAAATTACTCTGCTAAGTGCTTATTCAAATGCCGTAGCTATGACTGGGAAAATCTAGTACCTGGCCTGTATGGTGAGAAAAACCAAATTGGAACCCCTTTCACCTTCCTGAAGATAAACTAAGGGCTATATAATATATTGATTAGAATGGTAGGAAGCAAGGACTATGGTCCCAAACCTAAAGCAATTTTAACTTCACTTAAGAAATTAGCCTCCATAGAATCAATGTTCAAAATGCCTGGGTCAGAGAGCCACTTGAGAAATTTGTGCTTCCCATCTCCACAAATTTTGGCCATATTGAGCCAAGAAGTCCTGGATCCTGTGAGGAAGAGGAAACTCTCTGCAAAAAAAGATAGAATAAGGGTCCTACTAAAACTAAAGTTACCTGTTCTCCATTGTCCTTTTGCTTCTTCTTCTAGTGGACCAACAAGAAAAATGAAGCCTGATACACATGAGGATAAAAGGGTTGTTGTTACATGATAAGGGCAAGGATGATTATGTCCTGCAAGACATCCACGGAGG
>NW_026011424.1:0-2892 GCF_001458135.2 Marmota marmota marmota
CCTAGCCTTAATCATAACTCTAACCCAAACCATAGCCCTAATCCTAACTCTATCCCTAACACTACGTCTAAACTTAGCTATAACACCATTTTCATGCTAAACTTAAACCTAACCCTATCCCTATCGCTAGGCTTAAGCTGAACATTAACCTAGCCCTAATTCTAGCCCTAATTTAACCATATCACAAACCCTAACTCTAATTTAAGCCCTATCACTAACTCTAACTCTCACACTAGCCCTATTTCTAGTTCTAAAACTATCCCTTACCATAACTCTAACCCTGGCCCTAACTCTTGCCCTATCGTTAATCCTAGCCTAATACTAGATCTAACCTAACTATAAATGTAACCCTAAGTCTAAGCCTAACACTAACACTAGCCCTAACCCTAATACTAATTGTAAAGCTAGTCATAACCTTAACCCTAGGACTAAAAGAAAACTGAGCAATAGACCTAAACCTAAACCTTAACTTAAACCAAACCCTAAACTACTACAAAAACTAATCCTAGCTCTAATCAAGTCCTAACCCTAACCTTAAAACTTACCCTGACTCTGACTCATATTCTAACACTCACTCTAGCTCTGAACATGACGCTAACCTTAAAACAAACCCTAAAGTTAACCTAGCCATAAATTGAGTCCTAACTCAAACCCGAAAATAGCCCTGACCCTGACTCCTATCCTAAAAATAACTCCAGCTCTAAATATGACCATAAATTTAAATCTAACACTAAAACTACAACTACCCATAACCCTAACCCCAAAACTTACCCTAATTGTAATCCTGGTTCTTACATTACCTGTTGCCCTAACCTCGGCCCAAACACTAACAAAAAAAGTAGCCCTCACCTGAGCCCTACACCTAGCTTTAACCCTAACCCTAACCCTAACCCTACCCCTAACACTTGCTCTAACCCTATCCCTAACCCTAAGCAAAACCCTAACCCTCATGGTAACACTAGAACTATCCCTAATCCTCAGCCTAATCAAAACTCTCACCATATTAATAGTCCTAAACCTAACCCTCATTCTAGCTCTAACCCTATCCTAAACCTTAACCCTAACCCTGACCCTTATTCTGACCATAACACTAACCTAGGTCTAAACCTGACCCTAATGTTAGACCAAACTGTAACACTAGTCCTACCAATAACCTTATACCTAAACCAGACCCTATCACTAGCCCTAGACCTATTCCTAAATCTAGACTTAACTCTAGCTTGAGACCTAAACAAAAAACTAGCCTTAGCCCTAACAATAACCCTTAACTTAATGCAAAGACTAACTCTACCCCTAGATATAAACCAAGTCCCAATTCTGGCTTTAACCAGAACTCTAACTCTAACCTGAACACTGACCCTGCCTTTAATACATAACCTAACTCTAAACCTGACCCTAACCAAAAACCTTAACCTAAAACTAGATATAGCCATAAACCTAAAACTACAACTAGCTCTAATCATAATGCTAGCTCTTACATTACCCATAGCCCTAACTCTATGCCTTAACCTAACACAAATCCTAGAGCAAATTCTAGGCCTAAATCTAGCCCTAAGCATAACCCCAACCCTAAACCTAGCCCTAACCCCAACCCTAAACCTAAACCTAGACTTAGGCTTAAACCTTACTCAAAGCCTAACCCTTACCATAAATATAAAGTTATAACTATACCTTATTCTAAAACCTAACCCTAGCCCTAACCCTGAACTGAACACTATCCCTAAATCTATCTCTAAACCTACAACTTACCTAAATCTACACCTAATTGTATTGATAACCCTAGCCTTAACTCTAACCATAACACTACCACTAACACTAACCCTAGCCCTAAACCTAGGCCTAATCCTAACACTAACAATAGTTCTAATCCTAGCCCTAACTGTAACCATAACTCTAATCCTAGCCCTGAGACTAACCCTAACTCTAGCCCTAGACCTATTTTTAGTACCAACATTATCTATTGCCTAATCCTAAAACTAGTCCCAACCTTAGTCCTAAACCTAGCCATAGTCCTAAACCCCAACTCTAAATCTAACCCTAACTCTAAACCTAAACCTCACCCTAACACTAGTCCTAACTCTAATTCTAATTTGAAAACTTTCCCTAACCCTAGCCATAGCCCACAAACAAAACTGAGTTATAGTCCTAATACTAACCCTTAACCTAAACCTAATCCTAACTCTACACCTAATCCTGACCCTATCCCTACAACTAATATTGACCCTGAATCTGACCCTAAAACTAACCCTAATCTGAACATCACTCTAACCCTAAACCTAACACAAACACTAGATCTAGCCCTAATCCTCACCCTAAAACTATCTATAACTGTATAGTTCTTACATTAGCCATAGCCCTAACCCTAAAACACAACCTAGCACTAATCTTAGCCTCAAAATTATCTTTAACCCTAACCCTAATGCTAACCCTAACCCTAACGCTAACACTATCCCAAACCCTAGCTCTAAACCAATTCCTTACCCTAAGCGAAATCTCACTTTAATGGTACCTTAGTTCTAACCAAAATCTTTAGCTTACCCTAAAACCTAACTATAGTACTAGTCCTAAACCTAGCCCTCATTCTATCTCTAAACCTAACCTGAAGCCTAAACCTAACCCTTAATCTTATTCTAACCCTAACACTAACCCTAGGTCAAAGCCTGACAGTAACACTAAACTGAACCCTAACAATTGCCATCCCAGTAAACCTATACCTACACCTAACAATAAAACTAGCACTAGACCTAAACTTAATCCTAAATATAGCTATAACTGTAGCCCTATTCCTAAACAAAAACCTAGCCCTAACCCTAAAATAACCATTAACCTAACACAAAGACTAACCCTAGCCCTAGACCTAACCCTAGTTCTAATGCTGGTCCTAAAAATAAA
>NW_026011425.1:0-2892 GCF_001458135.2 Marmota marmota marmota
TCAGATGGTGGCTCCATTCCCAGCTTTCCAGGGCAATCTCCACACTCGCTCTCCATGTTGGCTGCCCCATCTGCAGTCCCCCCCAGCAGTGTGTGTGAGCGCCTTTTCCCCACATCCTCTTCCTGGTGGCTTCTTAACCTTGCTGTGCTTCAGTTTCCTTGTGTAAGAAAAAGCCCGTACGGACCTGGCAGGGCAGCCCTGGGGCTTGGAGAGGGGGAAAGTGCAGCCCTCGTGCTGAGCTGGCCACAGCCAGGTGCTGGAGTGTGGCTGACTGGTGGCTCTGGGTGCGACGGTGGGGGGGGGCGGGCGTTGGTACCAACCCTTGAGGTCGTCACGAATTTGAGCTGAGATGTGCGCCCGTCCTTGGCGCAGCCTCGCACTAGGACAACTCAGCAGATAGTCGCTGTGCCCATCCGCACCTCGGGTCAGCCCGCAGGCAGCCCTGATGGTGGCCTTGGGGTTCATTGCTCTGCAGGGGTGGGGAGGTCTTCATCCTACCCAGGCCAGCATTCAGGTCGAGGAGCACAAAACTTGCTCTTCCCCCACGGTGGTTCCTGTGATTGTCCCACCGCCGCCTAAACCCACCTTGCCCTTGAGAGTTTTCTCAGCAGTACTTTAAAATCATGGCTTAGAGATTTAGGCTGGATTTAATGACTGTTTTAACTGTCAGGCTATTAGAAAGTCAGCCCCTTCTCCTCTCAAGGCTGGGATTTGTAATGGCTTAGCTTTAAATGGTCTCCATCAGGAATTTATTTTCAGTTTAATGGGCTAACCCAGGTCTGACTTTCCAAACGATTTCCTTGCCAGATCTAGAAGCAGTGTCAAAATGCAACCTGACCGAGCTAAGAGAAGCTGGGGTATGGATGATGGGCCTGGGACCAACGGGCGGGAGGGAGGCAAGCGGCCAGGGACAGCCCTGGTGGCAGGGGTGGTGCACTTGAGTCCCTGTGCACAGAAGGGAAATCTTGCGAAAGTGGGTGTGGGACCGGGCTCAAGGCCTGGCTCCTCCTGCCAAGGAAGCATGGCAGAGACCACAACTGGCCTGCAGAACCAGGGCAGCCTCCAGTCCTTCCCTGGTGCCCTCAGCGCGCAAATGGCTCCACTGGGTGTCAGGAGGACAGGCTTGCAAAGTGCCGCTGACTCAGGCTTACAAGTGTTGAGGTATAGAGGACCCTGCTCAGCTGGTTACAGACAAGAAAATGAGCTGGGGGATTTGATTAGTTGAGGCAATTTTGCTTGCAACTGGCAAAAACCCAATTTATCATCATTTAAACAGAAAAGAAAAAGTATTAGAAATGAAGTTTAGTGTCGGACCCTGCCTTTAGGCATGGCTTGATCCAGGTCCTGAAACCGGGACATTATTTCCTCAATTCCCAGCCTCGCTTCTCTTGGCTTTGTTTTCCTTTCAGGCATGTTCTCCCCAGGTTGGAATAAAAATGGCCAGCAATGGTTCTATCATCTGAGCAACTCCAGGACAAAAGTGTAAACAGTAACAAACATTCTCCCAATGCCAACGAGAACCTGTGGGCTTGGCCCTGACTCTTCTCACAGGGGTCTTGTGCCATTGCTGGGCTGTGGCTGGTCCGGGTCCTGTGGGCAAGGAAGTGCTGCCCATTATTGTCTCCTGCCTTCGGGGGATGGCTGGGCCCCCTCAGGGGTTGGCAGCTGCAGTGCAGTAGGTGCTGACTGTCCCTGGGAGCTGTAGAGAGCTGGCTTTTGCTTATGGCAAAGGCTGGTGCAGATGGGCAGCCACGAGAGGTGGGCAGGGACTGCTGAGGAAGGGGAGGTTTTGAGTTTGGAAAGGAAATCACCACGTTGGCAAGTGGCTGCCTGCGCGCGCCTTTCCCCTCAGCGCTGCCTGCGCGCGCCTTTCCCCTCAGCATCTTCTCGGTGCCCAGACCTGCCTTATCCCAGTTTGCCTCCCGGAGTGTGTCTCGGTTCTGTTACTGAACCTCGTATGGGGCTGCAGTACGCGTCGCTCCCTGGCGTAGGGATCTTTTAAAAACAGCTACCTGCATATGCGAGTCTGTGAGTGCATAGAGACAGACACCCCGGGCCCTCAGGGCCCCCTATTTTTTTGGGGAAACCAGGTTCCTGGGACACAGGGTGGTTATTGAGTTGTTTGATTGACAGACGGTGATGAAGGACCTGTGTCCTTCCAGAGGCTGAGGAACATGGACGGACAACTCTGGTGGGATGTGTGACAACCTGCCTTTGAATTTCTCCGGAGGGACACAGGACAGCTTGCTGAGTGTGACCTGAAAAAGCGGAAGTCCCACGCAGATACATTCAGATCTTCATGTTCAAATTCATTTTGGAATGGGACGTGAGCCTCCATCGGTCCCTTTACTCCTTGTCTTTGGGTCTAAGATTCTTCCTCTGGAAAGGAGCCAGATGACAGCCGTGGCTGCAGGGCTGCTGTGTCACAGACGGGCTGATTAAAACACGGGCCTGGAGTGGTCTGGCAGGAGCTGGAGCCCGTTGCTGTGTACCCCAGGCAGGGACCGGTGGGACTCGCTGGCACTCGCTGGGCGCAGGGCAGTTGATGTCCAGGTGCAGCCGTAGACACCTGTGCTGAGTGCTCGGGGACAGCAGGGGGAAGCACAGTGCAGCCAGGACAGCAGTGTCTGGCTCAGAGGCCCCAGGACAGACGGAGGCACGGCTGCCCAGGACACCGGGCGCGCAGGATGGGCTCTCTGTCCTCTCTGTCCCTGGGATCCCTCGTACCTCCTGGCATGTCTCCCAAGTGCCCGGGGAGGAGTAGAGGCTGGTATTTATTTTTGGAAATGACTCCTCTGGAGCTTACTGTGCCACACTCTGTTATCCCACCTCCTGAGCTCAGGGGTAGATCTTGCTCTCGGTCTGGGGTGGCAGAGAGGGAGGCCCCAGCTC
>NW_026011426.1:0-2892 GCF_001458135.2 Marmota marmota marmota
TCCTCCTCCTCCTCCTCCTCCTCCTTCTTCTTCTTCTTCTTCTTCTTCTTCTTCTTCTTCTTCTTCTTCAGAACCTCTATCTTTCTGTTGAGGTGATCTTTTGCTTCTTGTATTTGTTTATGTACCTCCTTGTTGAAGTGATATTTCACTGCTTGTATTTGCTCTCTTATATCTTCTTTGAGTTCACAAACCATTTTAACCATGTACATCCTGAACTCCTTCTTTGTCATTTCTTCTGCTGTGGCTGCCAATGATTCTAATGATGTTTTGTTTGGGGCACTTTCTTTCCTTGTCTTTTCATGCTGCTCATGTGTCTTCCTTTACAGCTCTGTGGGTCTGGGATGTTATTGTTTTTACCCTATAGGTTTGTAGTGCTCTTGTAGGGTTCCAAGACCTCTCCTTTGTGGGAAAGGACAATGTTAACAGATTCCAATATCAACAATATACCACTTATGAAAAATTTGTTGTTATTAAGATGTTACAGTTTAGTCTCAATGTACAGAAATGTTGTCTTCAATTATTATCTAAAATATAATCAGTAGTTTTGTTAAAAGGCTTACAGTTTCTGATGGTGAATAATGAACTGGGGGTGGGGCATAGGACAATATGCTGAGGAGGTAGGATATGAGGATATAGAGTTAGTGTATCTTAGGATATGTGGAAAAGAAATCTAATGAAGTGGGTTAGTAGCAACTGAGTAGACAGGAAGTAATTTAGGGTAGACAAGTACATGGGAAGACAGTAGAATACATAAAACAAACACACATATGTATTTAGAAAAATACAGAATGTTAAAATAGTAAAATTTGGGAGGGGAAAGAAAAATGAAAGAAGAAAAAAGAAAAGAAAAAAGGGCATTTACAACAACCTCTATATTATATTATTCAGATGACTCAGTCCTTAAAATCCTATTTCATGCAAAGTTCTAGGTTTCACATATGTTGGGAATGTGAGGGCCATAGGATAGAGGGGTAGAAGAAAAAGAGAAAAAAAAGATGAAACCAGGACTGCTGCTAGTTTTAGAGATCCATATTTTTCCTGCTTCTCTTCTCATCCAATCGGTGAGGTTGTCTGTTGTAAGCTGGTGTCTCTGCCCTCGTGATGGTGGAGGTAACCAGGTGGGAAGGCTGGTCCCGGTGCAGGGTGCTTGGAAGCAAGGAATGGCACCCACCAGTCCCTGCAGAGAGATTGCACCTCTTGGGTCTCTTTTTGGGACCGCTTGTATGATTTGAGCACCTGGTACTATCTCCCTATCTTGCCTGGAAGAGGTTTCCCAGTTCCTGGTCTCTCTGTTAGGCTCCAAACTTCAGCCCCATCTCCCTCTCCCTTAACAATTCCCAATTGCGAGATCTCTCACACCAGGGCTCCCATGGGCAGCGCCCTGGTCGCACTGCACACGTGTCCAACTGAGGGTTGTTTTGTGTTGGAAAGCTACTGTGTTGAATCACCACCACTGGGGAGAGGGGAGAGTTGGAAACCTAGTACCTGGCCAGATGGAGATCCGATCTAAAAGCTGCCCCCATCAAATATAGTGCAAAAGGTGAGTCAAGATGCAGGAAATCTGTTTCCAGCACTGGCTGGGTTGTCTGGTGAGGTACAGGGAGCTGAGCAATGGTGCTGTGCTGTGCGTAGGTAGCAGCTGAGTGACCTGTGTGAGAGTAAAGCAAAGTCTGAGAGTGGTGCAGAGGTGCTGATAGGTGATTCTGCTGGAGCACTTGCAAGCCCTGTGTGGACTTGAACTTCAGGCTTTGGGTGTTGAGAGCCAGGAGTCCAGAGTCCTGCTTGAACACTGAAGCTTGGAGCCCTGCACGGGGGTCACAGCACTGGTGATTTCTGTGGAAATTAGCTGTATATTTCCTCTAACACTCTCAGAGATGCAGCATTCCAACTAGGTGAAATCTGGATCACGGAGTGACACAGAATGCTGCCTCCCTTTGACCCTCCATCTTCTCTGTCTTTCCTAGATCTTTATATTGCTTCCCTGCCCTAAAGATTTCAGATTTGGCAGTCTTTCACATTGAACCACAATGCATGAACCAGTTTCTTAAAATATCTCTTTTATGTTTCTTTTTTGTTTATACACACACACACAAATACACAAACCATTATTTCTGTTTCTCTCAACAATACAGCTAATAAAGCTTGTGTTCCTATTTAGTGCATGGACTGAAATGTACAATTGAGTCCTTTTCCTTAATTTTCACATGCTTATACCACCACATATTTGCATAAAGCCAACACATAATAGGTTTTTACCAAAAGTTATAAGAAAAAGTATATTTTTTGCAATATGTATAATTTAAATGAGAATATTGAAATTTTCTATAAAATATTTTATGTTAATATTTGTATTTAATTAGAAAAGTGGGATTGGTATATTTTTTTAAATTAACAGTAGAAATAGATATACAACTAACACATATTTTGACATTGTCATTAATAGGTTGAAAAACTAAATAAAAATTTTATCAAAGAACTAGAAATCATAAAAATAAACAAATGAAAAATTTAGAATAAACAAATATAGTAACAAATCATCCAATAGTTGATTTTATTTATTTATTTATTTTAGTGCTTGGGATTGACCAGGGATGCTTTACCACTGAGGTACATTCCCCAGCCTTTTTTATTTTGTTGAAGTTGGCCTGGAACTTGTGATTCTTCTGCCTTAGCCTTCTGAGTTGCTGGAATTCCAGGCATGTGCCACTGCACTCTGGCCTACAGTTGGTTTTAATACTAAGTCATATACAGCCAGAAAAAAATAATTTTTAAATTAAAATATAAGTCCAAAGAAAAATTTAAATCCTTAGCAAATTAATAAAAAATGTAGAAAACATCATAAGGAACGTGTAAGATATATATATATATATATATATATATATATATATACAC
>NW_026011427.1:0-2892 GCF_001458135.2 Marmota marmota marmota
ATTACTTTTTTTTTTGCTTTGCAGTACATTGCTGATGAGTTTAAGGAAGCAGTTCGTTATATCCTTCCTCATCTTATGCTGGTGATAGTTTCATTATTTTGAATTATTAAAGGTAAGGCAAAAACTTCCTGAGCCTTACAGGAAATAAATTTATGAAGTCTGAAATCTAGTTTTGAACTGGTCATAGTATTTTATATACATTTTATTCACAAAAATAAAATATCTTATGGCTAAATGTGTGTGTGTGTGTGTGTGTAATCAACTTTCCAGAAAATTTGGAGAAATATCTTTCTTATGTTCAGGTAATTTCCATTGAGTAGATAGACAGGAAAATTTATCTGTTATTTCACAGTGAAATCTTGAGTTACCAATGTGATAGAAGAGCATACTTTTTGAAATGAACTTTTAGAAACACACAATATTAGTCTTTTAATTGTTTATTTATTTATGTAATAATTTTATGCATGATATTGCTCTAAAGTTTTATGTTATTTTAACTTCTTAAGAAAATAATTTTTCTGGGCAAGTAAGTGCAATTACCCTGCTTGTGTGAGGCACTGGCTTTGATTCTCAGCACCACATTTAAATGAATAAAATAAATGTCAATCAAGAACTAAAAAATATTTTTAAAAGAAAGTAACTTTTAAGTTGAGTGTTTTTTTTTACTGTGCAGTATAGTATTATTTCTTTCACAATTAGGGCTACGACTTTATATGTATTTAGAATATACATATTAGTCTTAATCACATTTGCCAAGTGTTAAGAGATCTAGTGAGTGGTGACAAATTAGCTGTGGCTTTAGGCTGAGTCAAGCCACCATAGTCAAATATCTTAATCTTATATGTAGACTTAAGTGGCTATACGAACAACAGTGTAATTATCCACATAGGGAAAATATTTGTACTATATAGTAAAATAAGGATTATTCCAATGTTGATAAATACAGAAGACAAGTATAAGTCCAATGATAGGACTTCTAAGAAGAACTGTACATAATCTAGACATGTTTTAGGAAACTAAGTAGATATCTGGGGTAATGTATGTATTATTCATATTAAGACTGCACTATATTTATGTATTCTTTATGAAGTGATTAGCTTTTATGAAGATATGTGCAATCAAATTATATAAGTATTATTTCCTCAATATGTGTAATATTTCTCAATGATTTTTTTTTTCTTTTCGTTTGGAAGTAGTGAGGATTGAAGCCATATCCCCAGACCTTTTTATTTTTATTTTTTATTTTTATTTGTTGAAGCTGGCCTCAAAGTTGTGATCTTCCATCATCCCAAGTAGCTGGTATTACTAAAGGTGTGACCCACTGTACCAAGTAGAGAATTCTTGGGATAGGTAAGTATTCAGTAGACATCCCCTAATGAGCTATGCAGGGTGATATATCCTTTTAATTCCAGAAACACAGGAGGCTTGTGGCATAAGGATTGAAGGTTGGAAGCCAGGATGGGCAACTATCTCAATATTAAACAACAACAACAAAAAACTGGGGATGCAGGTCAGAGGTAGAGCACTCTTGGGTTCAGTTTTCAGTGCTGACAGCAAAATCAAACTATACAAAAAAGAAAATCAGCAAATAAATTTCTTGCCTATGTGCCTAAAATGTATGTACAATAATTATTCTGACATTTATTTAATATTTTTGCTAAAACAATTAGATGGAAAAAGTGTAAACAGGCTGTCTGAAGCAACACAATCAAGAACTAAATTAGGCCAGGTGTGCCTGTAATCCTAGCAGCTCAAAAGGCTGAGGCAGGATAATTACAAGTTCAAACCCAGCCTCCACAATGGTGAGGCACTAAGCAAATTAGTGAGACTCTTTTTGTAAGTAAAAGTCAAAATAGGGCTGGAGATGTGTCTCATTAATTGATTGCTACTGAGTTTAATCCCCAGAACTCCCCCAAAAGAAAACAAGTACAAAATAGTCAAGCAGAAAATTCATTTGCTTCTTAAAAATGTTTGAGAAGAAAATTTCAGTGAACAATATTTGTTGGAATCACACCTGAAAAATCAAAAGCAATCTGAAAGTAGATGAAAATGCTCAGATGATAGCTGAAATCAGTGGAAATTAGTAGCACTTGTGCAGGGGGAATAATGAGCTTGGATGGTTCCAGAAAATCTCCTTCTCCCACATGCCTCTTTGGTAGTCCCTCCTGCTTTTAAAAGATTAAAGGAAAGTGCGTGGGCACTTGAAGTGAGAAAAGAAACTCATTGATTAGTTTTGATTCTTATTTAAGGACAGCAGTTACTCTCTCTTACTAGGTACTTTAAAGTTTTAAATAATTTTTACAAGGAAACCACCAATGTGTAATCAACAAAACTATAATCCTTGGCATAAATATGGAATATCATTAGTTTTAATTCAAGCATGGCAGATTTGAAAAACAAGTAGAAGTGTAAAATGGAAGGATAAGCCAAGAGAAGATACTTAAAACGGGGGAAAATTTTAATAACTCCACAAAAGATTATCCAAATGGCCAGTGAACATATATTCAAGCTCATTATTACTACTTAAGGAAATACAAACTAAAACCACAAGATACCATTACATACACACATATGACAGAACTTAATAATTGAAAATATGTATAAAGAGCAACATGATATTTTATGTATTCTAATAGCAGTGAAATCTGTACTAGTTTGGAAAACTGCTTAGTATTATTTCTTAAACTTGAAGATATACATACTTCATGACAAAACATTTCTATCCCTGAATATGTACTACAGAGTAATTAACTGCATAAGTGTACCAAGAGACATGCACAAGAATAAAATTATGTCATTTGCAAGTGTAATGGTGGAACTAGAAAATATCATGCTAAATGATATAAGCCAATTCCAAGAAACCAAAGGCTGAATGTATTCTCTGATAAATGG
>NW_026011428.1:0-2892 GCF_001458135.2 Marmota marmota marmota
GTGTGAGGACGTTTCCGCTGGTACCCTGGGCCCGAGTCTCTGGTGTGATCTCTGTCCCTGGTGTCTCTGCGCTGCCCTCTGGGTGTCCACCTGTGTGTAGCTTTTCCTTCTGTGTCTGGGGGAGCGGGAGTGTCGCCTGAGTGTTTCTGGGTGTGAGTGCCTGTCTGGGTGGGTGCACACGTGCAGGTGCGTGTGCTTCTTCCACGGTGTGTGTGCCAGCCCGTGGGCGCCTGAGCCAGGGGCCTAGAGAGCCACTGCCTCCGGCCCACACTTCTCCTAGTCCTCCTCCCGGCCTCCCCCTACGGTCCCTGGCCTGGCGAGGATGGGCTGGAGGGGCGGGTCCTGGGCGTGCCGAGGGTGTGTGAAGGACTGGGCGGGGCTGCAGCTGCTCCCAGGGGCGTGCCTGAAGGGCCGCTCGCTCTTTTCCCACAGGAGTCCTCTCTCCGGAGGGTGTCGAGCTGGTGTCGGTCTGGGCACTTTTCCAGGGCTCCTGAGATTGTCTTACACACGGGAAACCGAGGCTCCGACGTTAAGGGGGCCACCCAAGGCTGCGCCCAGGCATCCAGGTTCCAGGGCCCCCTTTCCCTTTCTGCTCAGCTGAGACAGGTTACAGGGTTTCCCTAAGGGAGGCTCCCTTGGAAACTGGAAATACCGGGAAGCTAAGGGGAACGAGAAGCCGCTGAGTTTGCAGCTCGTGGAAGCCACACTGAGTGCCACCTCACCCGCTGCGCTCCTGGCCACGTTGCTTCTAGGGCTACTTTATGATTTCTGGGACTCTTTCTATTCATGGGCAGCTTGTGCCATTAAAAAAAATCAAGTTATATTTTGTGATTTCGTGAATATACAGACAAGTGTAGTTCAGGTTGCCTTAGACTAACCTTTTTTTTCTTATGATTTTAAAATAAATCAGACTTTGCCCAAGCCCTGCAGGTATTATGGGGCCCTGCTGTGTGTGGACAGGTTAAGTAGACTGTGGTCACTGCCATAGTCCAGCCAAAGGAACCAGTGTGGTGACCTCAGTGCCAGGGTGAGTGCTAGAGATCATTGACCCAGAAGAGATACGGTTTAAAAATTAAATTCTGTTAAAAAATTCACGATGGGACTCTAAGCTTGCTGCACCCAGGGGCACAACTCAGAGGAGTAGAAAGAAAACAATAATTAGCAGCCCCCTCCCCATTTCCATTCCACACCTCAAGGTACCAGCCTTGCCCAGCACTTCTGGAAAACTGGGCACCACTTAGTAAAACCATGAACACATGGACAGGAACAAGACTGTCTTTTGTTCTCCAGAAGTGACCTAAAGTGACCTGTTCTCCTTGTCAGAGGCCCCTCCATTTATGTGACCTGTTCCTTTGGTCACCGGGTTCATTGGTTTCCAGTCCCCCACCTGCTCCCAGCAGGGATGGAGCCCAGGCTTCACGTGATAGGCAGGGCTCCCCACCCTTACTTTATTTCCAGTCTCTAGTTGCCCAGACTGGAGCTTGAGATCCTCCTGCCTCAGCCTTCCAGGAAGCTGGGATTACAGGCCTGTGCCTCTGAGTGCCCAGCTACTTTCTGCTTCCTGCTTGGCTTTCAGGACAGCGCCCTTCTAGGTGCACTACCTGTCCCCCTAGTCACTCATCAGGCTCGCACGCTCTCGTGCTCTCTCTCTCTCTCTCTCTCTCTCTCTCTCTTTGCGCTTTACCTCTGAGGCACACCCCAGCCCTTTTTAAAGATGGACACGATATCTTTTCTTTATTCATCTTTATGTGGTGCTGAGGATGGAGCCCGTGCCTCACGTGTGTGAGGCAAGCGCTTTGCCGCTGAGCTATAACCCCAGCCCCTCCTTTTTAATTTTTTGAGACAGGGTCTCACTAAGTTTCTGAGGCTGTCCTCACACTTGCTATCTTCCCGCGTCACCTCCTAAGGACCTGAGATTAAGGTGTGTGCCACTGGCCCAGCACATCCAGGGTTTCTGTTGGTTGAGGTGGTTTTACATTTTGTTTTGCTCCTGGCTCTGGGAGCAGTGCTGCAGTGAACTTGGTGTATTCCGTGTGTGACTTCTCATAGCTGTGGCAGATCCCAGGATTGTGTCCTGCCCACTCACTTCTAGAAGGAGGGTGAGGACCCCCACCCCTTCAGCAGCCTGTGGGGAGTCCCACTTCCTGGTCCCTTGCCCCGTAAGACGTGGCTTTGTTCTGGAGTCAGCGCTGTATTTGGGCATCTCCTATGTGACAGATGTCCTAGATTTCTGAGATGCCATCCAAAACTGCTAATCCTGTGCTCCGCCAGGGACTTCTGTCTGGGGGGAAGACAGGTGACCCTCTAAAGGCGGCACTGATGGTGTAATGAAGTGTGCTGGGGCAAGACCCGAGTGGGCTGCGGCTGAAGGGCTCAGGGCCGGGAGCGCCTTCTCCAGGTGACCTCTGAGCTGACCCGAGGCTCTGGGTGGGAAGAGAACCCTGCAGAGGCAGAGGCCATTCCTACACCCCGGGGGAATGCCTGTTCTCGGCTCTGCCCTTGCCATGACAAGGCCTGGCTTGGTGCTGTGGCTGCTTTTGTCTCGGGTTCTTGCCCTGGAAGCTGGTTTACAAGTGCTGAGGCTGGACTGGGAGGCTCTTCTGAGCAGAGCACTTGCCTGGTCCAACCCCAGTACCCCGACAGGGTAGATGCTGGTTCTAGCCCCCAAGTGGCACCATTCAGGCTCCAGGCTGGGCAGGAGTCTGTGCTGAGTAATGACATTTTGCTAAGCTCCCAGTAATTTTGGAGTTTTGACAGATGGCAGTTGTTGAAGGTCCATCGTGGAGGGGGCCTGGGCTTTCCCAGGTGATCTCCAGGTTGTAGATGTTCAGGGCAGCCCGGCTGTGCTGGGCCTCGGTGTTGCCCTGACCCGTGCCAGCTGTCCTGGGCCTC
>NW_026011429.1:0-2891 GCF_001458135.2 Marmota marmota marmota
CCCTAATCCTAACCCTAATGCTAACACTAGGATAACCCTGAACCTATTCCTAACCCTAAACTTACACATTACCCTAAACCTAACCTGAAACCTAAACCTAAACATATCCATAAACCTAATCCTAACCCTAATATTCTTAACCCTAAAACTACCTCTAACCATAACCCTAGACCTGATATTAGCCATAGCCCTAATGAAGCCCTAACCCTAAAACAAACTCTAGCAACTAATCCTAGCCCTAATCTTAGCCTTAATCCTAAACCTAAACCTAAACATATACCTAAACCTAATTTTAACCCTCGCCCTAATTGTAAAGCTAGCTATAACATCATACCTAAACATAATCATAACCATAACCCTAGCCATAAACCTAGCCTTAATACTAACCCTAGCTCTAATTCTAGCTGTAATTAAGCCCAAATTCTAACCCTAAATCTAATCCTAACACTAACTCTAACTCTTGCACTAGTCCTATACCTAGTTCTAACCATATCAATTATGATAACTCAAACCCTAGACCTAATCCTAGCCCTAACCTTCGCTGTAGCCCTAAACCTAGATCTAACCCTAACTCTAAATCTAACCCTAACCCTAAGCCTAAACCACACCCTAACACTAGCTCTAACCCTAATGCTAATTTGAAAACTAGCCCCAACCCAAGCCCTAGCTCTCAAGTAAAACTGAACCATTTCACTGACCCTAAACCTTACCCTAAACCAAACCCTAACCCTACAGCCAGCCCTAACCCTAGCCCTAATTCGAGTCCTAACCCTAACCCTAGAACTGATACTAACCCTGACTCTGGCCTTAACACTAACCCTAGCTCTACACATCACCCTATTTCTAAACCTAATCCTAACACTAGACCTCAACCTAAAACTAACCCTAATCGTAATGCCAGTTCTTAAATTAGCCATAGCCCTAAACCTAACAAAAAACCCAACCCTAATCCAAGGCCTAACCCTAGCTTTAACCCTAATCCTAACCTTGGGCCTAACCCTAACCCTATCCCTAGTCCTAATCCTAGCTCTAACTCTATTTCTTACACTTAGTAAAACCCTCACCCTATTGCTACCCTAGCCCTATCCCTAATTCTATGCCTACCCCAAACCCTAACTCTATTACTAGTCCTAATTCTAACCCTCATTCTAGCTCTAAACTTAACCCAAACCCTAACTCTAACCCTGACACTTATTCTGACCCTAACACTAAACCTAGGTTTAAATCTGAGCCTAACCCTTATCCAAAAACTAACACTAGCCATACCATTAACCCTAAACCTAAACCTAACAATAACACTAGCCCTAGATCTAAACCTAATCCTGAATATAGCCATAACCCTAGCCTTATCCCTAACAATAACCCTTAACTTAATCCAAACACTAACTCTACCCCTAGACTTAACCCTAGTCCTCATTCTGGACCTAAACCTAAACCCAATCCTAACCTGAACCCTGACAATTACCTTAACAAAAACCCTAGCTCTAAAACTTATCCTAACACAAAAATTAACCCTAACACTAGATGAACTCTAAATATAGCCATAACCATAACTCTAGCTCTTACATTACCCATATACCTAACACTAACCCTAAACCTCGCACAAAACTTAACCCTAATTACAGCCCTAAACCTAACCGTAAGCATAACCCTAACCCCAAACCTAGCCCTAACTCTAGCCCTAATCCTTGTTCTAGCCCTAATCCTAGCTCAAACACTAAACCTTACCCTAAAATAACCCTAGCCCAAACACTAAACCTCACCCTAACTCTAGCCCTAACCCTAACTGTAACCATAGCCCAGTCCTAGGTCTAATTCTATCCATTATACTAACAATACTGCGAACCCATCCCTAAACATAACCGTAAACCTACCCTAGCCCAGACTCTAAACCTAACCCTCACCCTAGCCCTAAACCTAGCTCAATCCCTAAACCTTATACTTAATCTAACACTAACACTAACCCATGATCTAACCCTCAACCTAACCCCAGCCCTAATCCTAACCTTAACCCAAGCCCTAACCCTAGCTTCAACCCTACCCATTATTCTAACGCTAAACTTAACCCTAATGATAACACTAGACCTAAAGCTAAACCGACCCTAACCCTAAACATAAACCTAACTCTAGAACTAACAGTGAACCTAACCCTAACCCTAAACCTAAGCTAGCTTAAATGCTAACCCTAATCCTAAACCTAAACCTAACACTAACCTAAACATAAACCTATCTTTAGCCTGACACCTAAACTTATTACCCTAACCCTAATGATAACCCTAGCCATTACCATTACACAAACCATGACCATAACCCTAGAGCAAACCATAAATTAATCTTAGCCATAGTAATAATCTTAGCTCAAACCCTAAACCGTACCCTAAACCTAATCCTAAGTGTAACCCTTGCCCTAACCCTGACCCTAACCCTAACTCTAGCCCTAATCCTACCCACTATCTTAGCCCTAAACCTACGTCTAAACCTATAAATTACCCTAATGATAACCATAACCCTAATGCTAACTCTCGGCCTAACCCTAAACCTATCACAAACCCTAACCATATCCATTACCTTAAACCTAATCTAACACTAAACCTAACACTATCCATTAACCTAACCCTAATTCTAACCTTAATGCTAATTTGAGCCTTAAAACTAAACCTTAACCTAACCCAAACGAGAAGGCTGACCTGACACTAATAATACCCCAGCTCTTAATCTGACCCTTTCCCTAAACCTAACACAATACCTAGCCCAAATCCTAGCCGTAAATCTAGCCTTAATCCTAAACCTAACCATTACCCTAGCCTAACGCTAAAGCTAATCATAATACTAGGCCAAACCCTAACCATAACACGAAAGGAAAACTGAGCAACAAGCCTAACACTAACCCT
>NW_026011430.1:0-2891 GCF_001458135.2 Marmota marmota marmota
CCGCACCGGAGCGTGGAGGTGTCGAGCTCCGCTGTGGGAGGCGGGAGATTTAAACCCGGCGGCCGGGCGCGCGCGTGAGCAGCGCCTCCCTCTTCGCCTCGGCCCAGGCGTCCGCCGCCCCTCGGTTCCGCTAACCGCACGAAGGCCGGGCTCGGAGGGCGCCACTGTCCGTCCACTCGTGAGTGAACTTCTGGCTTCTCTCTGTGCCTTCTTTGCCCAAGTCCTCTTACCAACTGGCGAGAACGTCACAAGGAACTGACTGTGAGACCTCTGAGGTGGGGGTAAGTGGAAGGAGTGCTCGGCTTTCTTTCCGAGCCCCGCGCCCTCAGCAGGGTCCTTCCCTGCCTCGCTGAGCCCTCACTGCACCAGCCCGGCCCTCGGCTGCGGGGCCTGCGAGGCTCGAAGCTCGCCTCGTTCATGGCCGAGTCCGGAGGTGCGTTCTCAAAACCAGGGCTATGCAAGCGGGAGAGTTTCATGTGCTGGTTTTTCTTATTTTAAATATTTAAAGAGTTCTAAGTTCACAACTGATAATAATTTAGCTCCAAACGCACATAGATAACCATAATTTTTGTGTGATTAACGAGTCTTTAAGAGTAAAAGATAAATTCTGAGCCTAAAAGTCTCAAAAAAAAAAATGGAAATAAAATGGAGTTGGAGAATATAATGCCAAGTAAAGTAAGCCAATCCCCCCAAATCAAATGCTGAATGTCTTCTCTGATATAAGGATGCTGATTCATAATGGGGATGGTGGGGAGCATAGGAGGAATAGACAAACTTTAGATAGGGCAAAGGGGAGGAAGGGGAAGCGAGTATGGGGGTAGGAAAGACAGTGGAATGAGGTGGACATCATTACCCTAAGCGCATGTATGAAAACACAAATGGTATGACTCTACTTTTGAGAAATTGTGCTCTATTTGTGTAATATGAATTGAATTGCACTCGGCTGTCATATATAAACTAATTAGAATAAATAAAATTTAAAAACATTTTAAAAGGAAATGAGGCAAAAATAAAATTGCATTATTGGTGGAAGAAAATTTAATAAGCTCAAAGTGCTTTCTTTTTAAAGGTGACTAAAATTGTAAAATGTGAATTCATTGTGGGGGGGGGAACTAGATGATAACTAAAGGTGTGTAAGATTATTGAAGACATAAAGATGGGGTAAGAAGTGCTCACTTTAACACCAGAAAAAAAAGTAGTTGTGGAATAGAAAAAAGGGAACTAGGGTTGGCTGGGGTTGTGGCTCAAAGGTAAAGTGCTTGCCTCCAATGTTCCTCGGGCCATCAGGAAATAAATAAAATAATAATAATAATAAAAGAATAGAAAAAAGGGCAAACTACTTATAAAGGGTCAGTTTGGAATGAAAATGAATTTAGATTGTTATGCTATTTGAATCTCAAGGAATAGTTGAAATTATATGCAAAATTTTGGTATGTCATTTTTTTTGAGGAAAAAGTCCACAGCTTTTCTTGGATTATTTTTTAAATACTTTTATTGTTTTACATTATAATTACACATTATAGTAGAATTTCTTATTACACATTCTCTTCTACATGGTCAATTTCATTCCCTAGTATCTCCCCTTTCCCTCATTCTGGTCCCCTTGCTCTACTCTATTGGTCTCCTTTATATTTTCATGAGACCCCACCCACTTTTTTTTTTCTCTCTCTTTCTAGTTTCTATATGTGAGAAAACATACCAACCACACTTGACTTTCTGAGTTTGGCTTATTGTGTTAATATAATACTCTCAAGTTCCATCCATTGTCCTGCAAGTGATATAATTTTGTTCTTTATGGCTGAATAAAACTTCATTGTGGGTATATACCACATTATCTTTATCCATTGTGGACAAAATCCAGATTCTTAAAAAAGAGTAAAGAAATTAGCATTTGGCAAACATGCATGATTACTATACTTCTTTGGGATGCTTTTCCTGACTCATAGTTTGGTGTCCTTCCCACGGGTCACATCATGCTTTTCATTCAACACTTACCTGTATTGTACTTATCTACCTGATTTTCTTTCCCATTAGATGCTGAGCTGTTCCAAAGCTGCTCTAACTTTACACATTTCCACAACCTTATCTCCTAGTACTGTGCCTAATATATACTAGGTACTGAATTTCATCAATGAATAAATTGAAAAATGGTTAATTGACAACTGAAGGATACAGTATAAAAATCTAAAAAGAACTGCACATCTTTCTTCCAAAGGCATAAATGACTAACATAGTAAGCAAAATAACTTAAAATGTTGCCATGCTTATGGTAAATTCCTGGGATATTTTAGGCAATGCTGTTCCAGTGGTCTGCAATTTATTATAAGAGAATGATAAGCTACCATTTTCTGCTTTCATCTGAAACAGAGAAAGGTCCTCCAGGTAACACACCAGAAGTCAGGACAGTGGCTGTAAGCCAGGCCTGAAGGTTTTGTTCACTTAATTGGGTAAAATTATAGAAAGATACATGTTTCTAGGATACCATAAAGTGTAGCATTAACACATAATCAGTTTTTCTTAATAAATCACTAAGAGTCCAAGTGGTGACTCAGGATTGGAATGATTTTGGCAAACAATGCAGCTACTGATGCTCCTACTGAGCAGGAATTAGGTCTTACTCATGATGTTCATTGTTTGTGGAATGAATAATAATCTTCCTTTAACTGTTGGATTGATGATGAGATGTTTAAATGATTTGTATTAGTCCCTTAATAAATAAAGTAGGCAGCCCAGTAGTTAAGTTTTAGTGTTTCATTATTATTTTAGAAAATTAAAAGATTAAAATGCTTTTGAAAGGATTTAATTTCATTTAGAAGTACATTTATAGAATTGCCATTTCATGGGGTTGGGGATGTGGCTCAAGCGGTAGCGTGCTCGCCTGGCATGCGTGC
>NW_026011431.1:0-2891 GCF_001458135.2 Marmota marmota marmota
TTAGGGTAATGGATAGGGTTAGGACTAGGGTTACGTTTAGGATTAGGGCTAAATTTAGAGTTAGGGTTAAGGTTAAGGCTAGGGTTAGTTTTAGGGTATGGGTTAGGGTTTGAGTTAGGGTTAGTGCTAAGAATAGTGTTAGGCTTACGATTAGGTCTAAGATTAGGATTAGGTTTACCTTTAGGGTTTAAGGGTATGGACAGGTTTAGATGTTGGGTTAGGGGGTTAGGGTTAGGTTTAGATTTAGGACTAGGGTTAGTGTTAAGTTTAGCATAATTGTTAGGGTTTGAGCTAGGGTTAGGACTATGGCAAGGTTTAGGTTTATGGTTAGGTCTAGGGTTAGGTTTACAGTTAGGGTTAGAGTAGTATTAGGGTTAGGGCTAAGGTTATTGTGACATTTATGGTTAGGGTCAGGGTAACTGATATGGTTAGAGCTAAGGTTAAGTCTAGTTTTAGGTTTAGGATTTGAGCTAGGGCTAGGGTAAGTGTAAGGGTTAGGCTTATCATTGTCTTATGGTTAGGTTAAGGGTAAGGGTCAGGGATTGAGTAAGTGTTAGGGCTAGGTTGAGGCTTCAGGTTAGATCAGGGCTAGGGATAGAGTAAGGGTTAGGGTTATGGTTAGGGCTAGGTTTATTATTAGGTTTAATGTTATGATTAGGGTAGTGGCTAGAGTTAGAGCTATAATTTGGGCTATGGTTACATTTAGGATTACGGCTAGGATTGGGGTTAGGTTTAGGGCTAGGGTTATGTTTATGGTAACGGGTAGAGTTTGAGCTAGTGTTAGTGCTAGGCCTAGATTGAGGATTAGATTCAGCCTTAGGTCTAGGGACAGGATTATGGTAGGTTAAGGATTAAGTTAAGTTTAGGGCAAGGGTTAACATTAGTGTGAGGATAAGGGTTAGGGTAATGGATATGGTTAGATGTACGTTTACGTTTAGGTTTAGGGTTGGATTTAGTTTTAATATTAATGTTAAGGCTACGGTTATGTTTAGGTTTATGGTACGGATTAGGTTTTGAGCTAGGTGTTAGGGCTATGGCGAGTGTTACTTTAATGGTTAGGTCTATCGTTATTTTTTCTGTTTAGGGTTAGGGTTTTGTTTTGTGTTAAGGTTAGGGTTATCAATACAGTTAGGTATAGGGTTAGGTAAGGTGTAGGTTTAGAGCTAGGTTTATGGCTACGGTTAAGTTTAGTGTTAGGGGTAGGGTTAGGGTTTAGAGTAAGGTATAGGTCTACATTTATATTTATGGTAGGGTTAGTCTTTGAGTAAGTTTTGAGACTAAGGCTACGGTTAGGTTTAGGTTTAGGGTTAGGGCTAGGGTTAGGGTCAGGGTTTTGCTTAGGGCTAGATGTAGGCCTAGAATTCACTTTAGGTTTTGTGTTAGTTTAAGGCATAGAGTTAAAGCTATGGGTAATGTAAGAGCTAGGATTATGATTAGGGCTAGTTGTAGGGTTAGGGTTATGTCTATGTCTAGTGTTAGGTTTAGGTTTTTGGTTAGAGTAAGTTTTAGAGATAGATTTAGTGTTAAAGGCAGGGTAAGTGTTCAGTTTAGAGTTAGAGTTAAGGTTAAAGCCAGAATTGGACTATGTTTATGTCTAGGGGAGGGTTAGTCATTGCGTTAAGTTAAGGGTTATTGTTAGGGCTAAGGCTAGGATTTTGTGTAGGTCTAGAGCTAGAGTTAAGGCTAGATTTAGGATTAGGTTTAGGCCTAGAGCTGGTGATAGGTTCTAGTTTAGGTATAAGTTTACTGGTAGGGCTAGTGTTATGACTTGGTCTAGCTTTAGAGTCAGGTTTAGACCTAGGTTAGTGTTATGGTCAGAATAAGGGTCAGGGTTATGGTTAAGGTTTGGGATAAGGTTAGACCTAGAATGAGGGCTAGGGTTAGGACTATTAATATGGCCAGAGTTTTCATTATCCTGAGGATTAGGGATAGGTCTTGGGTTAACATTAGTGTAAGGGTTTTTCTTAGGTTTAGGGATAGGGTTAAACCTAGTGTTAGGGATAGGGGTAGGGTTAGGTTTAGAGTTAAAGCTAGGTTTAGGGCTCCAATTAGGGCTAGATTTTATGTTAGTGTTAGGGCTAGGGTTAAGGAAACAGGTAAAGTAAGAACCAGTGTTACAATTAGGGTTAGCTTTAGAGTTAGGGTTAGGGGTAGTTCTAGTGTTAGTGTTAGATTTACAGTTAAGGTGATATTTAGAGCTAGAGTTATTTTGAGGATAAGAGTCAGGGTCAGGTTTAGCTTTAGGGTTTGAGTTAGGACTCGAATTAGGGCTAGGTTTACTGATAGGGTTTGGTTTAAGGTTAGCATCATGTTTAGAGCTAGGGTGAGTGTTAGGATATGAATCAGGGTCAGGGTTAGTTTTAAGGTTATGGTTAGGACTCAATTAGGGATAGGATTAGTTCTCATACTAGTTTTGGGTTTGGTTTAAGATAAGGTTTAGTGTTAGGTCTATTGCTTGGATTTGTTTTAGTCCTAGGGTTAGGGTTAGGGCTAGTTTTACAATTAGTATTAGGGTTAGGGCTAGAGTTAGTTTTAGGCTTAGACTTAGGGTTAGGGTTGTATTTATAGTTGGGTTTAGATCTAGGATTAGGCTAGAATTAATGATAGGGCAAGGGTTAGGGCCAGGGTTAGAGTTATGGTAAGGGATAGGGTTAAAACTAGGGATAGGGCTAATGTGAGAGTTAGAGTTAGTGATAGGGCTAAAATTAGAGTTATGGTTTTGCATAGGGGTAATTAGGGCTCAGATTAGGGCTAGGGTTAGTGTTCAGTTTAGGCCTAGTTATAAGGATAGGGTTAGGTTTAAATTTAGGATAAGTTAGGATGAAGAATGGCGTTAGGGTTATGATTAAGGCAAGGTTTAGGGCTAGGATGAGGGCTAGTGTTTGTTTTAT
>NW_026011432.1:0-2891 GCF_001458135.2 Marmota marmota marmota
TGTGTCAGGTGTAGTTGAGCAGCATTTCTATGCTTCTTTGCCATTTTCATATCTTCTTTGGTGAGTTGTCAGTTCAGATATCCACCCAGTTTTAATTGGATTGTTTCTCACCATATTTAGTATACAAGTCCACTTTATATGGACTTCATGTATTTTCCAAATATTTTCACCAGTCTCTGACTTAATTTTTTGTTCCCTTAATATAAAATTTTCAGAGTAGATGTTTTTATTTAAAAAAAAAATTGGTACTGAGCATAAAACCCAGGAGTGTTCTACCACTGAATTATATTCCCAGCTCTTCTTAACTGTTTTACTTTGAGATAGGGTCTTGCTAAGTCGCCCCAGGCTACCTAATAGCTGGGACTACAGGCATGCACCACCATGCACAGCAACAATTTCAATTTAAATTGAGTCCACATTATCAATTCTTTCTTTTATTTTGGAGCTGTATTTTTTTTAATAAAAACTCAATATGAAACATGGTCATAGTAGTTTCTACTATACTTATTATAGTTTCACATTTTTGTTGTAAGCTATGGACTATCTAGAGTGAGTTTTGTGATCCTTATAAAGGTTTCCCCTGTCCATTTCTCCCATAAGGTTTCCAAACACTCCATAACCATCTGTGCAGCAGATGCTCTTTTCTTCTTGAAGGTCTTTTTCCTTTGACAAAATCAGCTGCCTCTAGGCCCTTGTGAGTTTTGGGCTCTGCACTCATCTCCATTTATCTACCTGTGTATTCCTTCACAGCATCACATTTTCCTCACTATTTCAGCTTTCTGACAGGTGTTGTGATACAGGTGTGTGAGTTCTTTGTCCTTCTGTAGTCTGTGCCATCTGTTCTAGGTTCAGAAACAGTTTTCTAAAAATTTGAGTGTGATTGTGCTGAATCTGCAAATCAAGTGTGAGAGAATTTTCTCTTGACTATGTGGAGACCTGAACAATGAATATCTCTATTTATTTATATTTTGTTTGATTTCTTTCAATTATTTCAAGTTTTTCTGAAAGTTCAGTTGTAATTTAAAACTTATATATAACTTTTCAATTTTGGGGGTGCTACTGTAAATGAAATTGTTTAATGTTTTTTTCTTATTCTAGTTTTTAAATTCCATTTTTTCTATATAGTTTTGCTGATATATAAGAAATCAATTGACTTTTGCCTATTGACTATGTATTTTGCTTTTTGCTATCTTTATCCTTTATGATCTAACATGGAATGGTGGATTCTATTGCTGTTTGATTTCCAAAATTATGACCTAGTAAAATCAGAACCATGAATTTCAGAGCTTTTCCAGGATTGCCACAAGGGGGTGCAGGGCCAATGCTGAACAGTGAGCACTGATCATCCTCAACTGCCCACAATGGCCAGCAGAAGGTGCTCAGAGTGACTTTTTCTGATCCCCTTGAATCATATGACTGCCAGGGATGGGTGTCCTGTGCCCACAGCAAACTTTCTTCTCAGGACTCAACTGGGGGAAATTCCTGGGGTCTGTGCCAACAGTGAGGTAACCCTAACCTTCAAGGTCTACCACAACCCTCACCCTTGTGGTCCACCAGGGGAGACCATGGCTGTGGACACCTTGGGGCTATGAATGTGGTGACAAAAGCTTCCTTATTCTTGGGACCCACACATGGAAATGCTGTAGCTGAGGACACTTGGTGGCCATGTCCACAGTGAGGTAACTCTAACCCCAAACTGGGAACCCACCCAGGAAGGGACCATGGCTGCAGGCTGCAGGCACCTTGGAGCCATGACTGTTGTGGCAGAGCTTCCTTGATACACTCACAGGGAGATGCCTTGGCTGGGGACACCTAGGGACCATGTGTACCTTGAGATTTCTTCCCTTGGCATCTACATGTGGATGCCACTGTGTTTTGGGGATAATTGAAGTCTATCTGAGGAAAAGGTGAGAAAGAATGAGGAAAAGCCTCTTGTCCACTATCCCAGGTGCTGAGAAAGAAGCTCTGCTGTGTTTTTACTTTTGTAGGTAATATTTTAGTGGGACTTAATTTTAGAAAGTATTCCTTGTTAGGCTTTGAGTGCCCACTGTCATAGTGTATTTTATGGGGAGAAAGTATATTTTATGGGGAGAAATCCCAGGACACTGAAAGGAGAAATTGAGGCACAAACTCAGGGTAGTGCAGGGGAGGCCTGGGGTTCCCAGCACAGGGAGACTCACTAGTGCTTGAGGGCAAGGGCTAATGTTACTGCATTGTTTATATTTATTCTGTGTAAGTCTGCACACAGTTGAGTGACTTGCCTGATAATTCCTGGAAGCCACTGTGGTGATAACTGTGCCAGACTACACTTCCCAAAATCCCTGGGGTGCCTAGACAAACATATTGCTACAGCTCCCACATTCCTTTGTGGAGAGGGCTGGACAGGCAATAACTGAGCTACACTACCCAGATTCCTTGGGATACCAGGGCAAGCACATGGCCCAAAGCTTCCAAAGGCCTCCATGGTGTGGGTTGAATAGCAGAATACCGGACTGCAGTGACACAATCCTCAAGATTCTCTTGGTATCCATGTGACAGGCAGCTCCCAGCCTCTCGGGTGGGGGACGCATTGGCAGAACATTTGACTACACTAATCATGAACATTGGGTGCCTGCTCCAAGAGGTCTCTGCAATGATGACTGGACTTACTGCCTAGAGTTCCTGAACTTGCCCATGTGGATGTGCATCCTGGAGCTCACATGACCTTTCAGAATAAGGGCTGTATAGGCAGAATACCTGGGGATACCTGGGGGAAATGTGCACCTCTGATAGTCCTCTGTGGTGAAAGCTGCATAGGTAGGTCATTGGACCATAGTACTTAGTCTTCAGGGTGCCTGAGCAAGTATACAACCTGCAGCTTACATAGAGATTCTACAGAGGTGTATGTGGGG
>NW_026011433.1:0-2891 GCF_001458135.2 Marmota marmota marmota
AGCATGAAGAGTGAAGCTGGTGGCTTCACTATACCAGACCCTAAACTATACTACAGAGCAATAGTAACAACAGCATGGTATTGGCACCAAAAGAGGCAGAGGATCTTTACCAGAACAGTTTTATGATTTCATTCCACAACCAGGTCTGTTTTGCCATCACAATGTAACAAATAACTTAGTGGTCTTAATACATGTACTTTTCAAATTTTCAAATAGTTTTTCTCCTACTTTAACCCTGCAAGAAAAAATGAATAATTAAAACATTAAGGAAAACAAGTAATTGAGTACTCTTGTGCCCCATCCCCTCAGTGCAGGACCCTTTCTCAGCATTCTCCTGTTTCTCCCTGCCAGGTTCACAAGAATCACCTGGGGTCACTGTGTTAAGCTGATGTGAGTCACAGCCTCAAGAAAGATGTACTTCTGTACAGTGATACTATATGAAATAGTGAAGGAGAGAGCAGGGCTTACAGCTAGGCTCCCCTCAGCTCTCAGGCCAAGGACAGGCTCTTCTCACCCTCGACCTTTCATCACCTATCTCTGTTCCATCCAGTAGCTTCGAGTTTGTCCTTCTGAGACTGCTCTGAGGAGAAGGGAGGTCCAGGTCTTGACTTTATAAACCACATAAATTTATTGATCATGTACTATGTGAAAATCCTCAGGCTAGATTCTGAGATGAGGAGTTCTTTGAGGCAATGTGCAGTTTTTAACTTGCATGGAAATTGGTTCCTCTTATCAACATTATTACAGTCCTGCTTTTCTCCTGCAGAAAACAAATAGTTTGCTGAGGAGTGTGACATATCCTGTCCACTTTAGCAAGGCAGGGCTGCAGGTAAATTGTTTCTTGGAAAATACAGCATATTGAGGTTCAACATTGTGGGCCCACTTTATAGAATTATTCCCTGAAACTCATGCTCCCACCACTCACATCTGTCCCCTATCATTTAGGAAGATTCACTATAGCCTAAGTCATACTATGGTTGAGACTGGGTCCCAAAGAGTGGAGCCCAGACCAACAACAGTTTCAACAGAGAACTGGACATGAATGTGGATTCTCAGGTCACAAACAGACAGTATTAGTATTAGACTCAGAGTGGCTCAGGAATCTTAATTTTGATGATCCCTTCAGGTTCATGTTTGGGGCTGAGTACTTATGGTCTGACTTGGTCTCTCCTCCAAGAACAAGATCTTTTTTCACCATTTTACTAAAAACAAACAAACAAAACAAAACAAAAACCAAAAAAAAAAAAAAAACTTTTTAAGATGACCTCATTGACTGACACTCACCACATGCTGGCATCAAAAACTGTCCAGTTCCGGTGCAGATGGAAATACCTTGAGATCCAAAGGGGTAGGCACCACCACAGTTCCCTAGTGCTCAGGAGACCAGGGAATCCTGTTGTAATGACCCCTTTAAGACTCTCAACGACAACACCCACACCAGATAGTCAAAACCTTGTAAACATTTTGAACTTTACTACTCTTCCAAGATGGAAGCAAAACCCACTGTCACTGTGCTCTGACCACAATTGGAAAGATTGCAGTTTTCTTATATGAAGATCCTGGTTTATGGTGTGCTGATACCCCCAGTTGCTTGTTGAGACCATGAGAGGGCAAGCATGTGTTTTCCTGCTGGCTTCTCTGAGCCGCTCCCATCACAGTCCTTGAAGTGTGCCTGTGCTCAGGCTGATTTTACTGCAGTGCCCAGGAACAGATATGAAGCTAGGGGCTTTGATTAGAGAGAGCAATGACTATAGTACTGTAGCAGGAAAATCCTTTGGAAGGTTACAAGTCCTCCTCCCCTTGAAGGTCAGCCTGACCATTTCCCCCAGCCTGTAGTTCAGGAGGTAGCACAGCTGTGGTCACAGGCCCTAAATACAATTTGGGAGGAGTGGTGACATAAAGTGGTGACAGTCTATTTTCTTCTGGTAAAAAAGTTTACTTTGATTGTAAGGATACCCAGAACATATGGCCTGCATTTTTTTAATGCTTCAAAATATTCATTTGGAAAATAACTGAGTGGCTGGAAAGAGAACTAACATTTTATTCTTGGGTCCAAGTCTAGCTCTATCCCCATCTTTTGTGGGCTTTTGTCTGCTCCTGGGTCTCTTCTGTGGCCCACTTTGAAAGAAGAGAGTGTGCGCAACAGGAACAGTGCTTGCACACTTCCTACTTCACAAATTCAGTGGCCTTCCTTTGCTCTCACCACTGACAGCCTTTTCTATTACCCAGCATTAAAATGGGAGGGACTAACAGGAATTGGTGCACCCCCAGGACCCAGGCTCAGGGTTGAAGGCTATATATGCAGTTGCCCTGGCCCTATGGAGAAGCTTTACAGGTTTGGCATTATTGTAAGAGTGCCTTGGGTTTGTCTTCATCAGATATGGAAGACTCACAGAAATAGATAGACTGTCACAGAGAGCTATAGTTTTCTATGAACAGCACTGTAGAGCCATGAGGGAAGTGCCAGGGTTGGTTAGGAGCAGAGAGGGTGGAAGGTGATGGACAACATGGGAAAGAGACTTTACTATATTTGTGCAGGAAGAAATGACAAGGCAGCAGAAGCAGGTTTAGTTAGGGTTAATATATTTTAGTCATTTCAGTGGGCTCTAGTGGGCAGGGGTCAACCCTGGTTCTTTGGTACCTGGACCTGCTGTGCTTGGAGCAGGCAAAAAGAGGCCTGTGATGCTGGGTGCCTAATAGGGGATTGGTGGTGTGAGAATTTGATTGCCTAATTTGCATAAGGTGAGCATGCTAGGGAGATGGCTGACTCTCTGGGAATTAGCTATATCCAAGAAGGTATGCCCTGGGTACAGTGGTATATGCCTTTAATCCAAGTGATTCATGGGACTGAAGCAGGTGGGTTGCAAGTTCAAGGGCAGCCTGTGCCATTT
>NW_026011434.1:0-2891 GCF_001458135.2 Marmota marmota marmota
GAAGCAGAGTTTCTAAACTTCTCCTGCCCTCCTGTGTCTTACTCTTATTCATTCTCCCCTGAGGCAATCCAGAAAAACTAGAATATTTCTTGCCCCTAGGCAGTTCATAGACCAGAATCCCTGTCCTCAAAACCAGCCATAAAAACTTAAATGTTTTACTCTCACTTTCCCCCACCTTTCTATATAGGAGATAGACATAAATAATATTCTAACCTACTTTGTTTGGTTACAAGTCATAAGAACCCCATTCCTGAAAGGACATTGTTCCATATCTGAAAAGGAAGAAATCCTACAACCAATTGGTCAAGAAGCATCTGCACAGACAGGCTTCTCTAGGTACTCATCAGCCTCCAATCTGTTCTATTAGATCAGATGCTTTTTGTTCAACAGTATGTCTGCACAGCTGTACATCCTTCATCATATCTAAGCATAAAAATGGACAGTTCAGCCTGGGTCCATTGGTCTTCAATTTGAAGTCTCCTGTGTTGTGTAAAATTATGACCTAACAAATTTAATAGGATGTTCTCTTGCCCACCTGTCTTGTATTATAGGGGTGTTGGCCCTAACTTTTATTATGAACAAGAAAGGGATTACCCTCTGTTCTGCCCCTACAGTGAGCATTAAGGTCAATGATAATAGTTTGAACAATGATGATCTTTGTTCATAAATCTTAGTATTTGGGTCTAGAGAAAATAAGCAAATTTCCCGAACAGAGATGGGCTTGCAATGGTTTTCAGGTCTTCTCTTTCTCCACATAGTACAATTTCCACATCTCCACTTTAAAGCGACAACAACAAAATAATGTTGGCATGACAGTTAATAGGCTGCACAGGCAGAGGAGAAAAGGGATATAGCCATGTTCATTATGGAATCTTCTAAGTCCCATCACAACTTAATTTCTGCTTATTATTTTATCATGCCAAATATTCCATTTTTCAGCAATAAGAATCGAGTTTAAAAAAGAAAAAAAAAGAAAAGAACACCAAGACCAGAGGAAGTTATAATCATGATTTATTTTAAGATCCATGTTTTAAACAATATTTCCCTTTCCAGATTTCTGGACAATTTTGTCAGAGGGAACACTCCACCTGCCAGGTGTTTCTCCCCCTTGATCCTGGCTATAATTATGAGTAATGACTCCCAGCTCTTTTCCTTGTGGTGCATTTTTTTTTCTGTGCATTTGGTACTGATGAGACAGGACATTGAAGGTAGGGACATGTACATGTGTAGATATTCCAAATGTACATATGGAAATGTATGTTTATATGCATGTAGTTAGGATTTCTACAGAAAGCTATCCATGTCAGTGGCGAGAAAAAACAGCTCACCTACTAAAAAGAGTGGATATTCTATTTTGCTCACCTCTCATTCTTTGATCAGGTTCCGTCCAACTTTTTTTCTCCAAATTCGATCAGGACAGAAGCTTTGTTGCAACAATTTCAATTGAGTTTAGGGGACAGACTTTTAGGAGTCAATCAGTCTGAGGGTACCATTTAAGGGTTAGGGACAGAGCTTCTAATTCTATCTTTGCTGTATATTACAAACAGTAAGCACAATAGAATAAATATTTGTTAAACCACAAAAAGAATTGATGCACCAAATTGTAATCTGTGAATACAGTCAGAAATAAGTATTCCTCAATATTCTATCTCAGCAGTTTTATCATCATTATATGATAGATATCGGTATATCCAGAATTTTTTTTTTAATTTTGAGGTTAAGTAACACACTTTATGATTCATCATGATTAGTAAAAGTCACTTACAATGAGCATGGAATTGGTTAAGTAGATGCCAGAGGGTTAGGCAACATTCCTAGGCATGCCCCTTTCCCCTCTTCCTCTCAAGAATATAAATTGAATGAAAATAAGATAAAGTAATGATAATGTTTTTGGAAAACTTTGCATTTGTTTCAACTTGAAAATAGGCATAACTTATATTTTTCAATATTTGTAATTACAAATTACAAAAGTCCTCATAGCTATAGAGATGTACGAATGTAATATATTTACATCTTTGGTGAGAACTATTTAACTACATGTGACTTGTTGACTGTGAAAGAAATGGAATTCAAATGACATATTGAAAAATATCACTGTGAAAATTTGGAAATAGATATTAATTTAAATAGGCATCTGGGTCATTACTTACCTGAGGAATTCATTGAGTTCAGCACCATATAGTGAATAAAGAAAATGTCTTAGATTCAGAGAGAACAGGGTTCAAATACTTCTAGTTATATGGAGTTGAACAAATTACCTATATCCTCTAAGCTTTAGTGTAAGTAGGGATAATAATTTTCAAGTAGCTAGAAATACTAAATTAAGTAATCATGTAAAAGTCTGGAGTTTCTCTCACATCAGATATCAAGTCATCTCTCCTTGTGGATTCAACCAACTGCTGATTGAAAATATTTGGGGGAAGAAGCTACATCTATACTGAACACTTACAGATCTTCTGCTTGGGATTATTCCTAAGTAAAACAGTATAACAACTTTTTGTCTAAGAATTTTTTTACATTTTTTTAGGAATTATAAGTGGCTAGAAGTGATTTAAAGTATTTAGGAGGATGTGCACAGGTTATGTGCACATACAACACCATTTTGTATTGAGGGACTCCAGCCTTTGTGAATTTTGATATCCCTGGGTCCCTAGAACCAATCCCCTGTGGATACTGAGGGACAACTTTATGTACCATTTGTCTTCCTGCAAATCATTGACTTTTCCCCTTACATTTTGACTATTGTCTATTTCTGCTATAGAAGATAATTATGCTACTCCAATATAGGACAGTAGGAGACCAAAATATCCTATCTTCAATATGCCTCTTTGGCATAGGAATGACTTGGAGCTGATTATTTTGAGAAATAGCAGACACACACAGAAAAGCCC
>NW_026011435.1:0-2891 GCF_001458135.2 Marmota marmota marmota
AAGAAAAACACCTATCATGAATGCTCCAAATATATTCACTGATGGGTCAAATAATGGTACAGCAGCAGTAGTTACCCCTGATCAAATTTTTACATTTTTAGTACCCAAACAATCAGCTCAAAAGGAAGAGCTTAATGCAGTATTACAAGCTTTTGTGATATTTAAAGATTCTGTGTTTAATTTATTTTCTGATAGTCAGTATGTAGTTAATGCTATAGTATCCCTTGAAGATGCTGGTAGGATTTCCCCTTCCTCTACTGTTTCTTCTTTGTTTTCCACTATACAAAGTCTAATCTGGGACAGAAAAGATCCATTCTTTATAGGACATATCAGGGCACATACAGGATTGCCTGGAGCCCTTAGTTTGGGCAATGAATTAGCAAATAAATCTACACATGACATACATATTTTCTCCACAATAGAAGAAGCTATAAATTTTCATAAAAGGTTCCATGTCAATGCTAATACTTTACAAAAACATTTTAAAATAACTAAGGAACAAGCCAGACATATAATAAAACAATGTCAAAATTGTGTGACCTTTTTACCACAAGTTAATCTTGGAGTCAATCCTAGAGGACTGATACCTAAGCATATTTGGCAGATGGATGTCACACACTTGCCAGAATTTGGAAAATTAAAATATTTGCATGTTACAGTTGATACTTCTCCCTGATTTTTGATGGGCTCCCTTCATGCTGGAGAAAAAACTAAAGATGTTATAGCTCATTGCTTACAAAATTTTGCCACTGTGGTCATTCCAAAACAGTTAAAAACAGATAATGGTCCTGGCTATACCTCTAACTCTTTTAAACAATTTTGCTCATCATTTGGCATTACTCACATAACAGGAATTCCATACAATCCACAGAGAAAAGGCATAGTTGAAAGAGCCCATCAAACTATTAAAATGTACTTATTAAAACAAAAGGAGGGAATTGGAAAGGGGTATATATCCCCCAAAGATAAGCTTAAAAAAACCCTTTTTACTCTAAACTTTTTAAATTTGGATTCATCAGGGCTTAGTGCTTCGGAAAGACATTTGTATCCAAAAAATATACATAAGCCTAAGGTACTTTGGAAGGATATTCTAACAGGACAATGGAAAGGTCCTGACCCAGTGATTGTCTGGAGTCAGGCTTCTGTTTGTGTGTTTCCACAGGTAGAACAGCAGCCAATTTGGATTCCAGAGAGACTAACCAAAACAATTTCTATAGACCAAAAAGAAGATGATTTGACTCAAATCCATAACAGCTGATATCCAGAGCTCCTGCCTGGCTATTCTTACATCTGCGACAGTGATTAACCAGGATGCTTTCTTCAATATCTATTTTATTATTGCTTTTTCCACATCATAAATTTCTACTTTATTTTTGAGCTCATACAGACCTAGGTTAATGTTTTTCTGATCAGTTTTATTTTTTGACTGTGGAGTTTTTAAACATCGCAAAGGAGATTTCACCTATGTAAAGCTACAAGTCCTTTACTATTGTCTTATGTGTTGTATGTTATGTATGCACACTTCTGTTTTGTGTTGTATGTCTGTATGTGTGTATGTCCATATATCATATATGAGGAGCGCTCATGAATAAATGGATCCGATTTTTTTTTTATTATTCACGTGATTTTAATGGTTTAATTTAAATTGGGTAAACAGCTGTTGAGGATTGTTTTAATATGTATACAAATAAGCAGGTTAACAGATCTTTTTGTTTACTTTCACCTTTACTTTTCATTATATTTAATAATTCTGTTCAGGATAATGTAAATTGTTCAGAAAATTGTTTTCTTATTACCTGTTGGAATGTTACATATTTTTTTTAGCATCATTGTCAGAATTCCTATCTTCATCCCAGTGCTGGTGAAAACAAAGATGAAACCAAACTACAGCTTTTTCAATAGTTATCACAACAAACTGTATAAACTGATGCATCAATGAATAATAACTCAACAAGTAATGCTCATTCAAGGAGTCAATTTATTTTGGGAGGAAATGGACATATTGATAGATTCCTCCGATTTGAACTGATTGCAGAACTTGCCTGGACTATGTATCACTTGTATGCATTGTGATCTATCTGTTGATGCAGCAAATTATGGTAGTGCTGGCGTATCTTTGCTGATGTGTCACCAGTGATGCAATTTTTCCTAAGGAGCCATCAATTGGCTTGGTGTCATGGCATTTCTGTATCATCCTCACTTATACTAGTGATGTTCTAATTTTGGGGGCCAACAGAGATGAGGCAAAGAACCTCACCCCCCCACTGGCACCAAGGCCAAATTTGGGGGCCAACAGAGGTGAGTCAAAGAACCTCACCCCCGCACTGGTGCATAGGCCTATCCACAAGTATGGCTACGTGCTGGACCAGTAGTCAGTGACGGGTATGATCCAATTGCAGTGGTATCGACCTAAGACAGGAGGCTGAAGCCTAGAGGTCAGTTCATCTGATGACAGGTAAGAACCATATGTTGAAGTGGACAATCTAACAGGCACAGTCCCTAGCCACATTGCTTGTTGCTTAATTAAACAGAAGTGCGGAGATGCTAAGAGCCACAGCCAAGTAATATGATGCATGGCATTTTTGGTTAAAAGGTGATGCCAGCAAGCCATTGAGATGATATTATTATGTTAAGATCTGCATTCATATGGATATTGGACTCCTGCTGTCCACCTTGGCCTGCTACGGGACTCCTGGAGAGTTCCCATTGGTTGGGGAAGTGCAGTAGGAGGGAATTCTGGAGGAGAGACTTCCTGTTGGGGTCCGGGAGAACGCCACGTGTGTCGGTCAGCATATTTCCCGGGAGTACAGGGCATTGGTGGCAGTTTCAAAAATAAAGTTTGTTCCTGCTTGAGTGGCTCGTGATTTTGTGCCCAGCCAGACTACGGCATA
>NW_026011436.1:0-2890 GCF_001458135.2 Marmota marmota marmota
ATTCTCTCTCTCTCTCTCTCTCTCTCTCTCTCTCTCTCTCTCTCTCTCTCGGATTTTTGTTGTGATTATTTGTTTTTGTTTTTTTTCTTGAAATTATCTCTCCCTTGATTTTAATTATGTTTAAACTGTCTAACTTCCCAGCCCCACTCCTACCCTTTAGTTCTTTCCTATATTTTCTTTGCAGGATTCTCTTTTTCCTCTCTTACTTTTCTAAACTTGTTTAGTAATTGTGAATATCATCTAATGCACTTGAATCCCCAGCCATCTCTCCAGCCGTGACCTTGTTCTCCAACTTGAGTCTTGGGTTGCATATTACCTAATAAACATTTCCTGGTGGCCACCATCTTTGGACTCCAAAAGGCAGTTGACAAAACTAAACTCTTGTCAAGACCTGATACTTCCATCCATGTCTCACCCTTCTATTCATTAGGCCATCAATTTCCCAGGTTTTAAAGTGGCTGACTCCTCTTCCAACTATATACTAATTAGACTGAGTCCTGTTGATTCTTCATTCAAAATATTTTTTTTTGTATCTGGTTCCTTTTATTTCCCAAATAAAAGCCCTTTGATTGCACATCTTGACTATAAAATTGTTTGCTAACTGACTTCTTCACTTCTAGTCTGATATTTTTCAAAATACAGTCCTTGAATCAACTGCACAAGAATTATCAGGGGAACTTTTTAAAAAAGATCAGTTCGTGTGGCCTCTATTTAATAAGAAGCTTTTGGAGTAGGTCCGAAAATTACCAAACACCATAGGTAGATCCATCATCTATATGTTTTTGAGAAAAACTGTTCTGCAATCCTTTTCTTCTAACAGACCTTTCAAATGAATAGTTCCAAAGCATGACCTTGGTTGTGGATCTTCCCTGAGCACAGACCCTTGGCTTTCACTGAACCAAGCACATAAAGTCTCCCAAGATCCTCCAGTTTCTGGTGTCCAGATAAATTTCCAGCCTATTCTTTATTTCCCCCACTTTTCCTGTCCTGGGTTGCAACTGAAGGACACCACTTGCCACCCTTCAAACACATCCATCACATACTCACACCTCTGTCCCTTTGCCCATGGATTTCACACATTCAGGAAAGTTTCATTATGGTTTTAATGTCTCCAAAGGCTCATGTGATGAAGGATTGGTCACCAATGCAGCAATGTTCAGAGGTGAGGCTTTCAGGAAGTGAGTGGTTCATGAGTGCTCTGACCTCATCAGTGGATTGACAATTTGATGACATTATTTGGAGGTGGTGGAAACTGTAGAGGCAGGACCTAGTTGATGGAGTAGGTCTTGGGGGCATGTCCTTGGAGGACATATTTTATCCCTGGTCCCTCTCTCCCTCTCTTAGCTTCTTCCCAGCTGTCATGCCCTTCTGCCATGACGTACTGCATTAATACAAGCTCAGAAACAATGGAGCCAGTCAATCATGGACTAGAACATCTGAAACCATAAGCCCAAACAGATCTTTCCTCCTTTCAGTTGCTTTTCTCAGGCATTTTGTCACAGCTACAAAAAGCTGACTAACACTGTCTCATTCCCTTGTTATTTCCACCTGTAAAAATCCCACCTATCCTTCAGTGGTCCTTTCCTAATAAAACCTTCCCTCATTCTCTTCCCTTTTCCCTCTTCCCACTCTATTGATTGCCCTCCAGGACAGAAGAGACCTCTCCAATCTTTGAACTCTTTTTATCAATTTTACTTTTTGCTACTTAATTTATCACATAACTATACACAAATAATTTTTTTATTTTTCTTTCTTCTAATTACATATTAAAAACAGGAGTTATACTTTATGAAATAATGAGTTGATGGAATGTTGAGCTGGGTTTCAAATTCACCTAATATGTGTCTTTGGGCAAACTATCTGTCTTTGTTAACTGGAATGGTGTTGCTTATCCTATAGAATTTTGGACAGTATAAGCTGAGGAGTCTTACAAAAATATAAATCACCTGAAATGACCAATGTTTAATTATTTTCACCTACAAAGTTGGTCATTCTATTATATTTAGCTGTGCTCTATATATTACTACAATTTCCTTTAAAATATCGTTGCATCCTATACTGTGTTTTGTATTGACTTTGCATAGCAGCCCCTTGCCCACTGGATTTGTATCTGAATTTAACAATGGTATCAATTATTGCCCTGCAGAGAGAAAAGAATTAGAGAGAATTTGAATTAGAGAGAGAACAGCAACGACACCATGCAAGCAAACTATCAATCTATCTCATTGCTGATCCTTGCCTGTTCTTTTTTTCAGAGCAGGTGAACAAACAGCAATGCTAACAATAAGCTAAAGCAAGCTGTTTTCTAATGAGAGAGTTCTGTTAAATAAAGGTCAGCAGGAAAAGCAGCAACACTCATTGTTTCTTGTTTATGTTCCACCCGGGCATCATGCAAATCTCCCAAATTTCTCTCCTGTGCATTGCCTTACTAAGAGTTTACCTAAATCACATTACACTCCACCCTTGCTAGGATTCATTCTCATTAATCTGAATACCAATGATGTTTTCAAATGTAACTTTTTAAGAAAAGTCTATATATTTTGTGTCCAGCTATCTTTCTTTCCCCTGTACTAGGGTAAAACAAACAAATTAAAAAAATTAAACAAAACATTACAAAGCTCTTGACATATCATATTTCATACATTTGATTCAAGTGGGTTATGAACTCCCATTTTTCCCCCGTATACAGATTGCAGAATCACATCGGTTACACATCCACATTTGTACATACTGCCATACTAGTGTCTGTTGTATTCTGCTGTCTTTCCTATCCTCTACTATCCCCCCTCCCCTCCCCTCCCCACCCATCTTCTCTCTCTACCCCATCTACTGTACTTCATTTCTCTCCCTTGTTTTTAATTTTTTAAAAAAATTAAACTATGACCAATGA
>NW_026011437.1:0-2889 GCF_001458135.2 Marmota marmota marmota
CCTCCTCCTCCTTCTTCTTCAATATTTTTTATTTGTAGATGGACACAATACCTTTATTTTATTTATTCATTTTTATGTGGTGCTGAGGATCAAACCCAGGGCCCTACATGTACTTGGCAAGTGCTCTACCACTGAGCTACAACCACAGACACTGAAAGAGCTTGTTTAATATTGATACTAATTATTTAAAGAGTGAATTTGTCTGGGCCTGGAGATTTCTTTTTCAGGATGTTATAAATGATGAGTTCGATTTTTGATGTCTAGTGGGCTGTTCATATTGCCTGTTTCATCTTGGTGGAGTTATTATAGTTTGCGGTTTTCCAGGAATTCTTACAGTTTTATATTGTCAAATATATGAATATGAAGTTTTCAGTATTTTTTTTCTTTTTAAATGACTGTAGCAGCATAGTGATATCCCCTTTGTTATTCCTGATGTCAGTGATTCATCTTTTTATTTATTTACTTTTTAAATATTGCTATTGGTTTATCAACTTTATTTATTTTTAAAAAATCTTAATTTCTTATTGATTTTATCATTTTATTTTACATTCCATTGATTGCTGCTCTCTATTGTTTATTTCCTTCTTGAGTTGAGTTTATGTTACTGTCTTTTTCTAGTTTCTTGATGTTGGAAATTAAGTCATTGATTTAAAACATTCCCACCTACTTTTTCGTTTGTTTGTTTTTGTATCAGGGATTGAAACCAGGGGCACTTAACCACTGACCACATCCCCAGCCCTTTTTTATATTTCATTAGAAACAAGGTCTAATTGCTTAGAGCTTCTCTTAAGTTGCTGAGACTGGCTTTGAATTCGTGACCTTCCTGCCTCAGCTTCCTGAAATATTGGGATGACAGGCGTGAGCCACTGTGCTTGGCAGCACTGTTTATTTTTGTCCCATGTATTTATATGATGCATTTTTGTTTTTGTTCACTTGTATATGTTTTTTAGATATCTTTGAAACTTCTTTGACTTGTGGATTATAAGTGTGTTAATTAATTTCTGCACATTTAAAGAGTTTCCTGTTGTTTTTTCTTTTATTGGTCTGTATTTTATTCTGTTATGATTCGCTAAAACATTGGACATGATTTCAAATACCTTAAATTTGTTCACTTTTATGGTTAAGAATACAGTCTATTTTGGTGAATATTCCATAAGTGCTTGAGACAAATGTCCATTCTTCTTTTCTTGGGCAGATTGTTCTATATATGTAAATTAAATATTATTGAGTACTTGTTTTTTCTGGCAATCTATCTTTATGATTTATGGGTTAGTGGGTCCAAATCAAAGGGAGCCTTTAGATGAGAATTTTGATATTTCCAACTACTATTTTTTTGTTTTTGTTTTTCTCCTTCCAGCTTTGTCAAATTTTGGTGAGTATATTTTGGGTTTCTCTTGTTTAATGTGTAAACATTCATGATCATGTTTTCCTGATAGATTAATACTACTATGACTTAATGCATGTTTATTGCACATAACCCAAGAACTCAATACAGATTCATTTTTACTATACTTATTATTGGTATTATTGTTATCATTGTTAGATTTGTAAGCATAATATATTTAAAGCCTAACAAAATAAATTCTAAATTAGGCTAATTTATTTCCAAATAATTACTTAGGAAAGTCGTGAGTCTGGCTTTTTGTAACATAGGAGTGATAATAATATTTTCCCTACTTTGGGAAATTTGGGGGAATTTAGTACCAAACAGGGTACTTTGTAAACTATAAATCACTATCCAGCTATAAAATAAATGTATACTTAGGAAATGTGCAGTTAGGATAATAATGGATTTTTATGCACATTTAGGAAAACACATGTTATAGTAGGATATGGTGAACTTTAGAGGCATATATGAAAAGTCATTTGTATCATTTTGTCCTTAGATATTCTTTTTATACCCTGAATGATATGTTATAACATCACAATGTTATTTTTTTATTTTTTGTAGTTGTAGATGGACAGTATACCTTTATTTTATTTTATTTTTAAAAATTATTTTTATGTGTGCTAAGGATCAAACACAGTGCCTCACATATGCCAGGCAATCACTCTGCCATAGAGCCATAGCTGCAGCCCCACAACCTTCTTTTATTTCATTATATTTTGCATCTTTCAAACTATTTTCTTAAGATCAATTCCAGCTTTTCTGAGGGTCAGATGAATGTATTATCTACTTAAATGGAGATTCCCAAAATGAATTCCAAATATGTTTTGAGCAATACATATATTAAGTGGGTAGTCTTTCAAGGTGAGTATTTAAGAGGGTATACCATGTACTTATATGCATAAAACCTAAATTTTATTAAAAAATGTATCTCATTATCTTGTCTTCACGTCTTTATTTCTTAATTCCTTTTGATGACAACTATGCTATCTGTAGACCTGTAAGGAAATCAAAATGTGTTTTTAGGAGATAAAAGTATCTATATTTGTCCCCTTATAGATTTAACTATGAATTTGTTTGATTGTTAAAATTAATTATGTGGACCTCTTTCTCCTCTCTTAGGATGATTCCATCTTGTGAATTGGAAGTTGCATCATTAGTTGATTTTGGCACATTAGTTGCCAATAGTAAAGTGTATTTTAAAGAGATTAGAATTATTAACCATGGCAAAGCTCCAGGTAAATATTTTCTGTCATATAAATTCACTTACAATTTTGGAAGTATTAGAATTATTTTTATTTATTTATTTTATTTGTTCTAATTAGTTATACATGATAGGAGAATGCATTTTAATTCATTAAACACAAGTGGAGCACAACTTTTCATTTCTCTGGCTGTACATGATATAGAGTCACACCACATGTACCTAGGGTAATGATGCTCATCTCATTCCACCATCTTTTCTACCCCCATACCCCCTCCCCTTACCTCCCTCCCCTTTG
>NW_026011438.1:0-2888 GCF_001458135.2 Marmota marmota marmota
TCCAACTGGGAGCCCCCAGAGCCCAGCAGCCCTCAGAAGACTGAGGGCTGCTGGGCTCTGGGGGCTCCCAGTTGGATGACCCCCGCAGCGGGGCGGCACCATCTTGGACTGAAGGTCAGAGAAGTGCAGCTGTGGTGTGGCTTGGCCAGCAGCAGACCCGACGCGGAGGAGTCGTGTCCACGCTTCCCACCTGGCCCCCCACCTGTCCAGACTTCACGTCCACCACTGGCCCCTGGGACGTCACCCTGGAGAAGGTTCTGGAAGGCCCCCGCTGACGGGGCTGCCGGCCCCCGCGGGCTGGTGGTCTCCCCTCCCCCGGCCGGCGAGGGCCAGAGACCCTGTCCTCTCCCCCTCCCAGCGAAGCCCTCCTCTGGCCGTTCCCAGGCCTCCCGGACAGTGGGCGGCCGCAGCCTGGAGACCACCCCGTCTCCCCAGGTCCCTCTTCCTTTTTGATTGCAGATTCATGTGCTAAAAAATCAAGGCTTTGTCCAGGAAGACTGGGAAGGGGAGCCGCCAGGGGCAGACGGATCCGCTGAGAGGCTCAGGGAGCGTCCCCTCCCAGGGAACTATTGTCCCCAGCCCCTCATGAGAAATGCTAAGTCAGTGTCGCTCTCGGAGGAGGCCACGCGGCACTGCTGGGCTAGAGGGGTGGGCACCCTCAGCCTTTCTCAAGCCGAGGCTGGGGCCGGGGAGGGGGAGGACAGGGACCGCCCAGGGGTGGAAGTGGTCACCTCTGCCTCCTGGGGCTCTGCCTTGCCAGCCAGTGGGCTTGGGGCCTGAGCAGCCCCCCGTCTGGGAACACCTGGGAACACCTGGCTCTGCTCCATCAGGGTGCGGCCCCCTCCCCTCCCGTCCAGATGGTGACAGGACTTACTTCTGCCCGGGGCCATGAAGGCTCTGGGCGGATCCTGGTCCCAGCTCCTCCCCCGGCTTGTCTGGTGACCTCCGTGAGTGGCTCCCCACCTCTGGACAGGACCCCTCCCCTGTGTGGTGGTGACGGGCCTGCCGGCTCCTGTCTCCTCCTAATGAGGGGGGCGCGGGGCGCCGGGCACTCCCGGTGGGTCTGCAGGGCAGAGAGCCTGGCCGTCCACCTCGGGGTTCCCTATGAAATGAACAGGTGTCCACTGCTGTGTCCTGCTCAGGGAGTGACTTGGGAAAAGGAGTGAGCAGGGAGCTCGGGACCATCTCGGTGGCTGAGGGGGCCCGAGGCAAGGCAGGGAGAGCGGCCGGGGGCCCCCCGGGGAGACGTGGGGACGGGAGGAGGTCCCTCCTGGGGAGATGTGGGGAGACGTGGGGACCCAGATGGGGGGGGCCCTCCCGGGGAGACGTGGGGACGGGACGGGGGTCCCTCCCGGGGAGACGTGGGGAGATGTGGGGACCGGGATGGGGGCCCTCCTGGGGAGACGTGGGGACCGGGTCAGGGGGTCCCTCCTGGGGAGACAGGGGGACCAGATGGGGGCCCCTCCCGGGGAGACGTGGGGACCGCGTGGTTTGGGACGGAGCTTGTCTGGGTGTGGTGTGACTCACCGCCTCGCAGGTTAACCTCTGGATGACCCGCTAGGGAGGGCGCTGGTGACCAGCCTGCTCCTCTTGGAGGACCTGTCTCTAGGCAGATGGGGGAGTCCAGGGGGAGCCTGGCCCAGTCTCCATGACTCTCTGGTGCCTTCAGTTCAAAGCAGTCAGTAGAGCAGGTGTCCAGGGTGGCCTGGCGGGGACGCTGGGGACCTCTGGAATGTGGTGGTCCTAGGAAGCTGTTTTGTCCCAGTGGTGACAAGTCTGGGGAGGCTCTGAGCAGTCGGCTGCTTCCCTGCCCAATTGAGGAGGGGGACACAGCGATTTGGGCGCGGTGGGCTGCCGGTGCTCCCTAGGGCTCGCTGCCTCGGGGTCACGGCGGTCTGTGCCCCTGGGGTCTGCCGTCTGTGCCACCGGGAGGTGGGGACACTGCAGGGCGGGCCGCCACGTGTGCCTCCCAGGTCCGTGTGCAGAGGAGGCTGGGGCGAGCCCCGGGGGCTCTGATGGAGCCGGTTCTTATTTCCGGGTGTGGAGCGCGGGAGGCTGCTCCGGGAGGCTTAGGGGCTGGTGGCCTGGGTTCGAGTCTTGCCCTGCCGCATGCCCGTGTGTGACCCTCAGCCTGACTTTAGTGCTCTGTCCCCTACCTTCCTTGGCCAAGGGGACGGTGACGGCCCTCCTCGGGGCGACAGAGACTCACGCGGAGTCATTAGGCTCGTGCACGGGAGGTCCTGGCTGGCCCTCGCGGCTGTTTGGCCGTCCCCCTCCCTGGTCTCACTTTCCAGTTTGTTTCCTGTGGTCAGCCAGAGTCCAAAAATAGACAGCGGAAAATTCCAGAAACCAACAATTGGTAAGTCGTCAGCTGTGTCCTGTCCTGAATGGGCAGGATGCGACCTCACGCGTCCCACTGGGCACGGGAGCGGTCCCCTGGCCCGGCAGATCCACACTGTACGGTGGATGGCTGCCCAGGTTCTACTTGAGTCTGACAGGTTCACCTTCTAGGAGCCGGGCCTAGTCTTAAAGATGCTTTTAGGCACTGAGGATGGCACCGGGCACTTTACCACGGAGCTGTGTCCCCCGCCCCAGTCCTCTCCTTTATTTCTTAATTCGGCCCAGGACCTCACTACGTTGCTGAGACTGGCCTCGAACTTGTGATCCTCCCGTCTCAGCCTCCCGAGTCGCTGGGCTGCCACACCTGGCCTGTGCTTGATTTACAAGTCAAACTTAGAGCCCATCTGTGGTTTCCAGCCTCCGCTGGGGTCCTGGGGTGTCCCTGGTGGACGAGGATTGTTTGTGACCTGGCGATGGCGTCTTACCCAGGACCTCGGCGGAAGCCCAGCTCTGCCTCTTTCCCTGGCCTCCCTCCCTCCCTGACCTCC
>NW_026011439.1:0-2888 GCF_001458135.2 Marmota marmota marmota
TTTTTTTTTTTTTTTTTAAACCTCTTTTTAAAAATCTCCTAGGCCCGGTGTGGTGGCGCATGCCTATAATCCCAGAGGCTCAGGAGTCTGAGGCAGGAGGATCCGGAGTTCAAAGCCAACCTCAGCAATTTAGTAAGGTGCTATAAGCAACTCTGTGAGGTCCTGTCTATAAACACAAAAACGGGCTGGGGATGTGGCTCAGTGGTTAAGTACCCTGAGTTCAACCCCCAGTACCTAAATAAATAAATTAATAAATAAATAAATTTGTGGCTAAAGGCCTTGTGCAGGGTCTCTAATAGAAAGCTTGCTTACAGAAACAGAAAAGAAGGAACAGCCCTTTTCACAGGCAATTGTGAATCTCTAGCCTTGAAAGCCTTTCAAAGGGATGTTTACATTTCAAAAGAGAGTAGACAGACTCCTGGAGACAGTTATTTATAATCCAAAAGGTAGGAAAGGGGTGGCTAATTAGGTTTCCTAAGGGGAACTAACCCTTGCCCCAGGCACTCCTTTCTAACCATAACATTTTTATAATTTCATTTTACAACCAGATCTGGTTTTTGTCATCACACCACAAATGCCAATGATCTCTCTTCCCGTTCAAATGAGGAGGTTGTCCATTTGGCAGAGTGAGTGCCTGCTGCTGCTCAGCAGGGCTCTGGGCCCTGGGGATACAGTGGGGAATGAGGTCCTGAATCTGGGCAGGGCTTTCCAGCACAGGGAACACAGAGCAGGCAGAGACCCTGGGGTGGGCACAGGAGCAGCATCTGCCAAGAGCAAAGTGAGGGCATTGCAGCCAGAGTGGAGTGAGACGGGAGAGGGGGTGCAAAAGGGAGCTTGGGGCAGACTTGGGTCTTGTTTTCTTCTGAGCGAGGCAGGTGTCACTGGAGAGTTGGAGCAGAATATGAGCCAACTTGGGTGTTTCTGTTTCTGTTTTTTGTGGTACTTGGGTTCAAACCCAGGGCCTTGAGCCTGGGAGGCCAGTGCTGTATCATTGAGCGACACCCCAGCCCTCTTCAGTATTTGAGACACGGTCTTGCCATGTTGCTGAGGCTGGCCGGGAATTTGTGATCCTTCTGCCTCTTTCTCCCAAGGCCCAGGGATTACAGGCATGCACCACTGTGCCCAGCTATGACTCACATTTTCGTGGGGTCCTGGATTGCTGGGTGGAGATGGACAATGAGAGGACAGATACAAAACAGCCAGCCAGGCAGGATGTGATGGTGTCCTGGACCAGGGCAATTGGGATGGAGGTAGAGGAAAGGAGGTTCCGGATACCTTTTGAGACACCACAGTGTATTTTATTGCTACTTCTTGATGGATGTTGGGATTCACAACGAAGCTGCCGCTGAAACAGACTCCCTCTGAAATTAAGGGCAACTTCCTGATAACTTGTTTTTCTGTGGGATATGAAACAGAGCCCCTGTTGAGCAGGTTTGGTGGCACATGCCTGTAATCCCAATTGAAGAACAGCCTCAGCAGTTTGGCAAGGCCCTAGGTAACTTAGGGAGACCCTGTCTCAAAATAAAATATAAAAAGGGCTTGGGATGTGGCTCAGTGGTTAAGCACCCCTGGATTCAATCCCTGGGTACCAAATAAATAAATAAACAGAGCCCCCTTTGAAATTAAGCTCAAAATTGTTTCAACTTTAGAACTTCCTTAGCATGAGAATAAGACAAACCCATCGGAAGTTGGAAGTCGAGACCCACAGGTTCTCTGGCTAACTAAATCTGCCTGTGTATACTTCCTGAGTCTTGTCCCACAGTCTCTCTATAAAAGCTTTTCTTTCTCTGAAGACAGAGGGATGAGAAAAGTTGTCTGTCTTCTTCAAAGCTGGTTTTAAGGGGCTGGGGGTATGGCTCAGTTTGGAGAGTGCTTACCTCACATGCACAGGCCCTGGGTTCAATCCCCAGCACCACCAAAAGAAGAGTTGGCTTTGAATAAACATCCCAGCCAAGTTGCCTCTTAGTATTATTTTTTTAATGAAATAGTGGAAAAGCCCTTCCGTCGTGGAGTGCTTTTTTTTTTTTTTTTGTGGGAGCAGGGGTACAGGGTATTGAACTCAGGAGCACTTGGCCACTGAGCCACACCGCCAAGACTATTTTGTATTTTATTTAGAGACAGGGTCTCACTGAGTTGCTTAGCACCTCACCCTTGCTGAGGCTGGCTTTGAACTTGCAATTCTCCTGCCTCAGGCTCCTGAGCTGCTGGGATTACAGGCATGTGCCACCGTGCCTGGCACTCTTATACAAGACTTGGTATGGACAATCTTTCCCCCTTGGATAAATGCCGGGAATAGAATGACTGCATAATTCAGTGGGTCTGTTTTAACTTTGAAAATAAAAACAAAAGAATAGTACCAGACAGGTAGTTCACACCTGTAACCCCAGCAACTTGTAAGATTGAGGCAGGAGGACTGCAAGTTCAAGGTGAGCCTCGGCAATTTAGTGAGACCTTGTCTCAAAAAGTAAAAAAGGATGGGAGATGTAGCTCACTGGTAAAGCGTCCCTGGGTTCAATCCCTAGTAACAAAACAACAAAAACTCAGCTTTACTGAGGTGTAATTTTCATACCATAAAAATGGTGGAGCTGTACCTTTAACAATTTTAATAAGTATACAGAGTTGTGCAGCCATTGCCGCACTCCAATTTTAGAACATGCCTGTCACCCCAGAAAGATCATTTATGCCCTTCTGCAGAATGATGGTTACTTCTTGTTTACATGTTGGACCCAGGGAACCACTATCTCTTTTATCTATAGACTTGCCAATAACAGGAATCATACATCCTGTGATTTTTGATATCCAGTTTTCTTTCTTTCTTTTTTGGTACTGGGGTTTGAACCCAGGTTGCTTAAACACTTGAGTCACATTTCCAGCCCTTTTTATTTTTT
>NW_026011440.1:0-2888 GCF_001458135.2 Marmota marmota marmota
TCCATGGTAGCAAAAAATAAAAATAAAAAGCCTAAGTTCAATGAGACACAAAGCTTAGCTTCTGAACACAGTTCAGAATTATAACTCTTCAGTTCAGCATTAGTGTCACAGAGGGGCTGGGGGTGGCTCAGTGCCCATGTTCCAGAGAGAGAGAGAGAGAGAGAGAGAGAGAGAGAGAGAGACCCATAGTTGAGTGCTTACATTGACCTGCTGGGGAAGATCAAGAGGCAGAGCCAGTCCCTCAGAGAGGCACCGCAGGAAGACACAGTGCCAGCCCCCAGGAAATCAGATGGCTGTGGGGGGTGAAACAGGGTCCCATGATATCTCCCCACTTCCAAACGCTACACCCTCCCACTGCATTTTCTTTCCTTCAGCATTAAGTCAAAAGCTCCCCAAGTAGATTTCTTAGTCTTTTTATTTATTTATTATTTATTTGGGTACCAGGGATGGACAGGGGCCCTCAACCACCGAGCCCTGTCCCCAGCCCTTTTATATTTTAGTTAGAGACAGAGTCTCACTGAGTTGCTCAGGGCCTCACAAAGTTGCTGAGGCTGCCCTCCAACTTGTGATCCTCCTACCTCAGCCTCCCAAGCTGCTGGGATGGCTGACTGCTCTTGCCTGTCTTGTCAACAGCACCAAAAGAACATGAGCAGTCCAATCAACACATCACAGAAGCATTTTTAAGATGAAAGGATTCAAAGCACCGGAGAAACAACAGCCATCTGTCACTCCAACGTGACACTCACCGATAGCCCTGCGAAAGTTCTCCATCAGTACCTCTGTCTTCTTGATCTCCATGGAGTAAACTTTGCTCCCCACCATGGGACAGAAAGGCACCTTACTTCCAAGCTCCAGAGCAATTTCCAGGGCCAGGGCTGGCTACAAAGGCAAGAAAGGAAAGGTTTTCTTTTTATAGTCTTGAAAACATAATTCAAAGCCATCTATAAAAAGTTTATTCAAGAGGCTGAACATGGTGTCACACACTTGTGATCACTAAGACTCAGGAGGCTGAGGCAGGAGGATGGCAAGGTGGAGGCCATTCTCAGCCACTTAGCAAGGCTCTGAGCAACTCAGTGAGACCCTGTCTCTAAATAAAATATAAAAGAGTTGGGGATGGGGCTCAGTGGTTAAGCACCCCTGAGTTCAATCCCTGGGTTCAAAAAAAAAAACACCATGAACAAATCAGAAAGGATTTATTACATTACCTTCATTTTATGTTAAAAAGCCAGCAAATAGTGGATAATATGTGAGGCCAAATCTGGAAGCAGTGAGTTGGTCTGCAAGCCCCCTCTGACCATGCCCTGAGATCAACTATAAATTGATGCTCAGTAACCTAACTTCGGTTGGCAGATGCTAAAGAGAACCAGGTGGAACAGACATCTTGTCAAATACCAAGTTATGGAAAGCAAATGCTCTCACGTGGGCCCAGGACTGGGAAATGCCATGGCCTCTGAGTGCCCTTTCATCGTCCCTCATCTCTGAAATGAGAATGAGGTCAGACCCCAGGTGTGCAGGCCACACAGAGCCTCCTGAGTTTCTGAGGGCCTCACTAAGTTTCTGAGGCTGGCCCCCAAATTTTGATCCTCCTGCCTCAGCCTCCCAAGCTGCTGGGACAAGACCAAATGGAGCTGCTGCTTCAAAGATGGCCCAGGGAAGGCTTCTCTTAGATTTTCTTTTCAATGCCAACCTGGGGGACGATCAGCGATCACTGTGGGGCAAAATCCACTAGCTCATGGGTCAGAGGCTGGTTCTAGTTCTGATATTCTCCCTGTTTTCCGGTGTGGTCTTGAGCACACAATAGTGCTAATGTTGGATGGCGTCATCTGGCGAACTAAAATACTGTTTAGATTACAAGGAGCCAACAAGCTGCCCACAGGATGGTTTGGTTGTGACCACGTAGTCTTAGATGTGCCTTTAAACTTGGCTTTTTTGTGGGGGGATTGAACCCAGGGGCCTTTGACCCATGAGACCCATCCCCAGCCCTACTGGGTATTTTATTTAGAGACATGGTCTCCCTGAGTCGCTGAGGGCCTCACTTTTGCTGAGGCTGGCCTCGAACTCGCTATCCTCCTGCCTCAGCCTCCCGAGCCAACCAATGGGATTAAAGGCATGTGCCACTGTGCCCGGCTCTTGCCATTTTTTGAACCCTAGGGACTTTTGTGTAGAAATCCAACTATTTGGCTTCTTTTGAGAAACAGGTCTGGACCCAGTGGCCCTATTTTAGTGACAGGGCACCACATTTTGGGGCTTAGCCAGTCACTTTGCTTGCCTCGCTTCCCAAATGCTTAGGCACCAGAGTTGGCAAGCCCAAAGCATGTGTTCTAATAGCAAAGGGAAAATGCCTAGAACAGAACACAGAGGGATGCAATTCCAACACCACGAGGCCCAGGGGAGGCCACAGGAAGCTCTGCCTACCTGTTTTATTTTGCTGGGTCTGGGAATGGAACCCAGAGCCTTGTATGTGCCAGGCAGCTGCTCCACCACTGAGCCCCAGTCCCAGCATTTTTTATTTAAAGACAGGGTCTCACTGAGCTTCTGAGGCTGGACTCCACCTTGAGATCCTCCTGCCTCAGCCTCCCGAGTTGCTGGGTTTACAGGTGTGAGCCACTGTGCCTGGTTTTCATGTCCACCTTCTACCCAGAATGTCCCTTCCCTGTTCTTTCACAGCCCCCAACTCCCAATTCTCAGTTTCCAGTGTCAAAACAGTGACCACGTCCCACTGAACAGCATCTTTGCCTCCCTGCACCTAATACTGAAGGGGTGATCATTACCCTTCCATTCAAATAGGATCAATACTTGGTAGAGAATGGCTCTATGTCTGTCCAGATTTCTCCAATTAAAAGCTCAAGGAAGGGGCTGGGCTGGGGCTGGGGCTCAGTGGTGGAGCA
>NW_026011441.1:0-2888 GCF_001458135.2 Marmota marmota marmota
TTATCAATTTGCATGCAACAAACAATGGTGTGGCAACGTTCATAAAACAAACTCTCCTCAAGTTCAAGAGTCAAATAGACCACAACACAATAATTATGGGTGACTTCAACACACCACTCTCGCCATTAGACAGATCCTCCAGACAAAAGCTGAATAAAGAAACTATAGAACTCAATAACACAATCAATAACCTAGACTTAACCAACATATATAGAATATATCAACCATCATCAAGTGGATACACATTCTTCTCAGCAGCACATGGATCCTACTCAAAGATAGACCATATATTATGCCATAGGGCAACTCTTAGTAAATATAAAGGTGTGGAGATAATACCATGCACCATATCTGATCATAACGAAATGAAACTGGAAATCAATGATAAAAGAAGAAAGGAAAAATCCTGCATCACCTGGAAAATGAACAATATGTTACTGAATGATCAATGGGTTAGAGAATACATAAAGGAGGAAATCAAAAAATTCTTAGAGATAAATGACAATACAGACACAACATACCAGAATCTATGGGACACAATGAAAGCAGTTTTAAGAGGGAAATTCATTTCCTGGAATTCATTCCTCAAAAAAAGCAAAAACCAACAAATAAATGAAATCACACTACATCTCAAAACCCTAGAAAAGGAAGAGCAAAACAATAGCAAATGTAGTAGAAGACAAAAAATAATTAAAATCAGAGCAGAAATCAACGAAATTGAAAAAAAAAACATTGAAAAAAATGATAAAACTAAAAGTTGGTTCTTTGAAAAAATAAATAAGATACACAGACCCTTAGCCATGCTAACGAAGAGAAGAAGAGAGAGAACTCAAATTACTAGCATACGGGATGAAAAAGGCAATATCACAAAAGACACTACAGAAATACAGAAGATAATTAGAAAGTATTTTGAAACCCTATATTCCAATAAAATAGAAGATAGTGAAGATATGGATAAATTTCTTAAGTCATATAATCTGCCCAGATTGAGTCAGGAAGACACACACAATTTAAACAGACCAATAACAAAGGAAGAAATAGAAGAAGCCATCAAAAGACTACCAACCAAGAAAAACCCTGGACTGGATGGGTATACAGCAGAGTTTTACAAAACCTTCAAAGAAGAATTAATACCAATACTTTTCAAGCTATTTCAAGAAATAGAAAAAGAAGGAGCTCTTCCAAATTCATTCTATGAGGCCAACATCACCCTGATCCCGAAACCAGCAAAGACACTTCAAAGAAAGAAAACTACAGACCAATATCTCTAATGAACTTGGATGGAAAAATTCTCAATAAAGGGAAATTGCATGGAAATGGAAGGACACCCTCAATGTTACACAAAATTACATATAAGAGGTTGTGAGGGGAAAGTGGGGGGAAACAAGGGAGAGAATTGAACAACAGCAGATGGGGTAGAGAGGGAAGATGGGAGGGGAGGGGGGATAGTAGGGGATAGGAAAGGTAGCAGAATACAACAGTCACTAATATGGCATTATGTAAAAATGTGAATGTGTAACTGATGTGATTCTGCAATTTGTATTTGGCCTAAAAATGGGAGTTCATAACCCACTTGAATCAAATGTATGAAAGATGATATGTCATGAGCTTTGTAATGTTTTGAACAACCAATAAAAAAATATTTTGAGAACATAAATATGTTTTGAATATTGTATTTAATTTCACTGTCTTTACATTGTGTTTTTACATTTTCTGTCATTTTGACAATGTTCATTTTTATTTTGTGTTTAAGAGTTTACCTTTGGGGCTGGGGTTGTGGCTCAGTGGTAGAGCATTTGCCTAGCATGTGTGAGGCACTGGGTTCATCTCAGCACCACATATAAATGAATAAAATAAAGATCCACTGACAACTAAAAAAATATTTAAAAAAAAAGAGTGTAACCTTTGGTTTGTTTGTTTACTCCAGTATAAATATTCTAAGTCTCTCAGGCCCTAATTTGTTCACTCTTCAGATACAGATATTTTTCTAAGAAAATATATGTCCATTGATTCCGAGACACTTAAGAAAACATATTCATTAATTTTAGGATATTTAAAAACAAAATTAAAGTAAATATTTTTAGAATTTATATACTTGTTATATATGGAATGTACCTATAGCCAAATAATTCTGTTAGACAGAAAATAATTATTTTGTTTAGAACAATTGCTGTTCATGTTAGTTTCAGGTTGAGGGTATTGTAGAAAAAAGATGTCTATAAAGTGTGTTTTAAGAACATTTCCTTTAACTGTGGTTTTTAAATATGCTGTGCTGACAACTGTTTTAATTAACAAAAGTTACTTGTGCACAGTAGTGTAGTAGTTTTAGGTAAAGATTCTGGTATATTCTACATATTTTAAAAATTTAGTTCCACCACATTTCTTAGGTGTGTTCCTTTTAATGTGCAATCATTGCTGAATTCTGTACAGTACAACTTTTCTTCCTTATTTTTTTTAAATATAGATGAAAATAAAAGATTCACTGAGTTTTATCAACAATTCAATGTGAATAATGTATGATACTGAAAATAGTGTATATACCAGATGCTCAGTATGTATTATTTGTTTTTATTGAACTATTAACGATTAAGCAGAAGCAAGGAAATAGTTTATCATAGTTGATTAAGAACCAAAGCAGTTGATGTGAATAAAACATTATGGCCAGGTGAAGTGGTGCATGCTTAAACTTTCAGGGACTTGAGAAGCTAAGGCAAGAGGATAGTAAGTTCAAGGTCAGCTTCAGAAACACAGTAAGAGCCTGTCTCAAAAATAACAAATAAAAAGGACTGTGTGTATAGCTGAGTCATAGAGTGTTCCCAGTTTGATCTTTAGTCCCAGAAAAAAAAATATCTTTAGTGGCTTTCAATCACAATATTGGGAAAACTTTG
>NW_026011442.1:0-2888 GCF_001458135.2 Marmota marmota marmota
TTAAGGCTAGGGTTACTGTATGGGTTAAGTTTCAGGATAGGGTGGTCTTTAGAGCTAGGGTGAGTGTTAGGATATTAGTCAGAGTTAGGGATAGTATTAAGGTTAAGATTAGGACTCGAATTAGGGCTAGGGTAAGGTCTAGGTTTAGTGTTATGGTTTGGTTTAAGTTAAGGTTTAGGGTTAGGGCTATTGCTTGGATTTGTTTTACTTCAAGGGTTATTGTTAGGGCTAGTTTTATGATTAGCATTAGGGATAGGGCTAGTGTTAATGTTAGGCTTAGGCTTAGGCTTAGGGTTATGGTTAGATTTAGAGTTATTGTTAGATCTAGGGTTAGGACTAGGAATAAGTATATGACAATGGTTATGGCTAGGTATAGGGCTAGGTTTAGGATTACGGTAATGGATAGTGTTAGAAGTAGGGATAGGGCTAGTGTGAGAGTTAGAGTTAGTCTTAGGGCTTGGGTTAGGGTTAGGGTTAGGGATAGGGTTAAATTAGGGCTAGGATTAGGGCTGGGACTAATGTTCACCTTAGGCGTAGCATTAGGGTTAGGGTAAGGTTTAAGTTTAGGGTAAGGAATGGCATTATAGCTAGGTTTAGAGATAAGGTGAAAGTTAGAAGTAGGGTTAGGGCTATGGTTAGAGTTAGGGTAAGGATTAAGGCTAGGTTTGGGGCTAGGATGAGGGCTATGCTTTATTTTAGTGTTAGGGCTAGGATTAGGGTTAGGGCTAATATCAGATCTAGGGTTATGTTTAAAGATAGTTTTAGAATTAGGTTTATGCCTACATATAATGTAAGGGTTAGGTGTAGGGTTAGCTCAGGTTTAGAGCTAGGGTCAAGGTCTGGGTTAGAAGTTTGGAATAAGTTAAGGTTTAATGTTAGGGCTCGAATTAGCATTATGGTTAGTGTTAGTGTAATTATAATATGAGGTTTAGGGTTTAGGTTTGGTTTAGAATAATGCATAGTTTAGGATTAGGAATAGGGTTAGGTTTAGCCTAGAGTTATGGTTATTGCAAGGGATAGGGTTAGAGATAGGTTTAGGGCTAGGGTTATGGATTGGATTAGGTCTAGGGTTAGGATTAGGGTTAGGGTTAAAGCTCGGGTTAGGGCTTGGATTAGGGCTAGGTTTAGGGTTCAGTTAGTGCTAGGGTTAGGGGTAAGGCTAATGTAAGTACCAGTGTTATAATTAGGGTTAAAATTAGCGTTAGGGTTATTGGTAGGTCTAGTGTTAGGTTTAGGGTTAGGGTTAGGGTGATATTTCGACTAGGGTTAGCATGATGGTCAGAGTGAGGGCCAGTGTTAGTTATAGCTTTCAGCTTAAAACTGTGTTTAGAGCTAGGGTGACTTTTAGGATATCAGTAAGGGTCAGGGTTAGCTTTACTGTTAGGGTTATGACTTGAATTAGGGCTAGGGTTACTGTTAGGGTTTGGTTTAAGTTTAGGATGTTCTTTAGAGCTAGGGTCAGTGTTAGGATATGAGTCAGGGTCAGGGTAAGTTTTAAGGTTATGGTAGTGCTCGAATTAGGGCTAGGGTTATGTCTAGGTGTAGTGTTAGGTTTGGGTTTAAGTTAAGGTTTAGGGTTAGGGCTGTTGCTCAGTTTTGTTTTAGTCCTAGGTTTAGGGTTTGGGTTAGTTATAAGATTAGCATTAGTGTTAGGGACGTCTTAGTGTTAGGTTTAGGCTTTGGATTAGGGTTAGATATGGATTTAGTGTGAGATCTAGGATTAGGGCTAGGTCTATCTATAGGGCAAGGGTTAGAGCTAGGGTTATGGTTATGGTAACAGGTAGGGTTAGAACTAGGGCTAAGTCTAGGATGAGAGTTAGAGTAAGTCTTAGGCCTAGGGTTTTGGTTAGTTTTATGGATAGGGCTAAGTTAGGGCTAGGATTAGGGAGAGAGTTCAGATAAGGCCTAGTGTTAGGGCTAGGGTTATAGTTAATTTTAGCGTAAGGTATGGTGCTATAGCTAGTTTTAGGGATAGGGTGAGGGTTAGAATTAGGGTTAGGGCTCCGATTAGGGTTAGGGTTATGATTAAGGCTAGGTTAAGAATTAGGATGAGGGCTAGGTTTTGTTGTCGGGTGAGGTCTAGAATTAGGGCTAGGGATAATGTCAAGTCTAGTGTTACACTTTGGGGTATATTTAGGTTTAGGTTTTTGTCTATGCCTAGTGTAAGTGTTAGGCTTCAGGTAAGGGTCAGGTTTAGAGCTAGGTGTATTTTTAGGGTCAGGATCAGTGTTAGGGTTTGTTTTAGGTGAAGGTTTAGGGATAGGGCTCAAATGAGCATTAGGGTTAATATTAGGGTTATGGTAATTGATTGGGTTAGATTTAGGTTTGAGGGTAGGTTTAGGGCTTGGAGAGCTTTAGGGTTAGCAAAAGGGTTAGGGTTATGCCTAGGGTTAGCATTAGGATTAGGGTTATCATAAGGATAATATATAGGGTAGATCTATGGTGAGGGATTAGGGTTAGGTTAGGATTAGTGCTAGAGTTAGGTTGGGTTTTGGGTTAGGGCTATTAAACCTAGCTTAGGGTTAGGGTTAGGGTTATATTTAGGGTAAATTTTAGGTTTTGAGCTAGGGTTGGGTCTAGGACGAGGGTTAGGTTTAGTGTTATGGTCAGGGTTAGGTTTCTGGTTAAGGCTAGGGATTTCATTAGGGTTAGCATTAGGTTTAGAGTAATAGATTGTGTTACATGAAGGTTAGCTTTATGGTTAAGGTTAGGTTTAGGTTTACGTTTAGTATTAGGGCTAGGTTTACTTTTGGTTTTAGGGTAAGAGTTAGGGTTTGAGTTAGGGTAAAGGCTATGGCAAGGTTTAGTTTAGGTTTAGGTCTAGGGTTAGGTTTATGGTTAGGGTTAGGGTTTAGTTAGGGTTATGGATAGGGTTATCATTAGGGTTA
>NW_026011443.1:0-2888 GCF_001458135.2 Marmota marmota marmota
ATATATATGTAAAATATTGTGAAAGAATACTTCCATAGACCATGAACTGGAACTCTGAATGAAAATATTGAAATGGGTAGGGGAACATAATTAACACATTAATATTACAGATACAGATACTCCATCAAAATTTATTGCAATTTCAATGCAAAAGAGCATCTGAAAATTTTATATCACTAAAATGATCCAATCCTGTGGTTCTCAGTTTTTTTCTTTCTGATGAATCACTTGAGGACAACCCCCTATTTTTTTGGTTGGTTGGTTTATTGGTTATTTTTAATTATACACGAAGTAGAATCCATTTTGATATAACTATACAAGAATGGGATATACCTTATTCTACTTGGGATCCCATTCTTGGGAATATACATGATAATGGGATTCACTGGTATTGTTTTCATATGTGTACATAGAAAATTATTTCAGATTCATTCCACTGTCTTTCCCTTTCCTATACCCTCTGTTTTCCCTTCATTCCCCATTGTCTAATCTACTGAACTTCTATCATTCCCCTTATATCCCCTTACTGAGGGTTAGCTTTCACGTATCAGAGACAGATAATCCAATCAATAAATGGAGTGTTGGAATACATTTTCTTCTAGTATGTACAGAATTTCTGGTCTATTACCTAGGTCCTTGATCCACTTTGACTTGATTTTTGTGCAGGGTGAGAGACAGATATTCAATTTCATTCTTCTAAATATGGATTTCCATTTTTCCCCAGCACCATTTGTTGAAGAGGCTATCTTTTCTTAGATGTATGTGTATTGTGCCTTTATTTAGTACAAGTCAACTGTATTTTTGTGGGTTTGTCTCTCTGTCTTCTATTCCATTCTATTGGTCTATTTGCCTGTTTTGGTGCTAATGCCATGCTGTGTTTATTACAATAACTTATGCAATTTTATGTATTATTTAATGTCTGATACTGTGATGCTTCCTGCTTCACTTGTCTCTTTAGGGATTATTTTTGCTATTCTGGATTTCTTGTTTTTCAAAATGAATATCATGACTGCTTGTTCTATTTCCATGAAGAACATCATTGGAATTTTGATGGGAAATGCATTGAATCTGTATAGGCTTTTGACACTATGACCATTTTGACAATATTAATTCCATCTTCTAAGGTCTTCAGAGGAGCCTGTTTTAAATTGAGTTTCTTTATTTTCTTCTCTTCTCTCCTCTCCCCTCCCCTCCCTCTTTTCTTTTTTCTTCCTTCCCTCCCTCTCTCCCTCTCTCCCTCTCTTTCTTTCTACCAAGGATTAATTCCAAGGGCATTTAACCACAGATCCACATCCCCAGACCTTTTTATATTTTATTTTGAGACAAGGTCTTACTAAGATTGCTTAGGGCCTTACTAAGTTGCTGAGGCTGGCATTGAACTTGTAATCCTCCTGCCTCAGCCTCCTGAGCCACTGGAATTACAGGCATGTGCCACCCCACCCATTCTAAATGCAGTTTTCTGCATACAATCTTAAAGATTATCACTTCAGGACCTGAAAATTTACATCTATATCCAGTTATCCACAAGTGATTTTGATGGTCTTTAAATAAAATCCATACTTTCACTAAGTACATATGCTGTCTTCAATCAACAGGCTATTAGAAAGATTAGCATTATGTTCAATTTACAAAAAAAAATCAGAAAACTTATTTAAATAGTTACATTTTTGTAAATGAAGATAAAAGGATGAATTGCAGTTTGGTTAGGTATGGCCTATTTTCCTAACACAGCATAAGTTAATGTATATATATCCTCTAAGGCATGGAAGGTACTGGATAAACAGCCTCAGAAGTAGTAGTTGAGGAATATTTTATTCTGTTGAGTAAAATATAGCATCCCTGAATATATGGCAATAGGATTTTGTGCTCCAGGCATGCACTTAGTAAGGAATAGGTAATTAGAGCACAGTAATGGGAAATTAGAGTACAGTGATGGGAAATATGGGGAAAACAGTATTCCGAAGACCTATTAAATAGGCAGTAGACATAAGTTAGGTTTGTTGTTTAGCAAAAGGGTCTCAAATTTGTTTTAAAAAAAGATCAGGGACTAGGTAAAGTGCTGGAAAATAACAAATTAGAAAAATAATGATTTGTGGTAGTGGAGATTTAAACCAGTGTTGCTTTACCACTGAGCTTGACCTCCAGAAATTTTTATTTTATTTTTTATTTTGACAGTGTCTTGCTAAGTTGCTTAGGCTCTCGTTAACTTGCTGAGGCTGGTATGAAACAGATCCTCCTGACTCCTCAGTTACTAGGATTACAGGTGTGAGCCACAGTGCCCAGCAAAACAATGGAATTTATATCATCTTTACTATAAGAATGTCCTGCAAATTTGATGGCCCATTCTAAGTTTTCTTCAAAATTTCTGAAGCAGGCATCTCTTTTCTTTTATGCTTAATTCTCCCTTCTCCATAATTTTTTACTCTTTCATTAGTATTTGTATTTCCCCATCTATTTATTTTTCTCAAACAACATATGAATTTATGACCTCATTATTGTAATTATCAATAATAAAAGCAGTATACATCTATGTTAGCTGGGTACAATTGTGCATGCCTCTAATCCCAGTGACTAGGGAAGCTGGGACAGGAGGATCATGAGTTCAAAGCCAGCCTCAGCAATAGTGAGGCACTAAGCAACTCAGTGAGACCCTGTCTCTAAATAAAATACAAAATGGGGCTAGGGATATGGCTCATTGATTGAGTGCCCCTGAGTTTAATCCCTAGTACCAAAACAAATTTTTAAAAATTACATATATAATGTCAATATTTCAAAATAGCTATTTATATTTATTCACCACTGTAGATATGAATAAATCCAGACTTTCTTCTAGTCTTTGTTTGGCTCTCTGACTTTCACTTGAATCCTCATCTTGTTTTTTTTTTTTT
>NW_026011444.1:0-2888 GCF_001458135.2 Marmota marmota marmota
ATATATATATATATATAACATATATAATAATATCCATTACATATATACAAATATATATAAACATACAAATATGTACTGTATAACACATAATAAATATTACATATTATTCACTGTTGAGTGAGGCACATAGGTACAGCTACAGATAAATAGGCACATTGTAAATATTTATTGAATGCATATATGAGTAAATAAGAAACAAGATGCTTATTAAAGGTTTCTACTATACTTCATATACAGAGTTATGAAAAATAGTTCTGTGAATGGATAATTATGAATGTAATGCATTCCACTATTGTCATGTATGTAAGAAATACATTTTTTAAAAAAAGGAAAAGAAAAGAAAACCTGAAACCTTCCAGAAAAAAAAAAAAAAAAACAGATATCCAGTGATTTGCCTATGGATAAAATAGTTGGAAAGTGGAAGCAGAATTGCAATACAAATAAAATTATATATGTAAATTGTTTAACATAGTACCTAAGGCATAATAGGTGTGTAATAAGCAGGTACCTTTTTATACTCTATGTGCATATTAAATGACTTAGTGTTATTTCCACTGTACCATAAGTAGTAATACCATACCATAGTAATGGTGGATATATGCTAATTATACAAATCAATTCAATATTTCAAATACACTAAATCTTATCTATTAAATAGTATCTACTGAACAGAAAAACATTCCCATAATCTAAATACATTTCCTTTTGTTAGTTTTATATGTTACCAATTAGTTCATTTAAAACTGAAAGAAAATTAAATTGAATTTTATGTAAGAGCATAAAATTCCAGGCTATCAGCTATTTGTCATATGCAAATTTCCCATGTCAAACAGAAAAATTTCTATTTAGCTTCTAAAATCTATATAGGCTGTTGTTCCCTTTGCAAATCCGGAGCCATTTACTCTGTAAATTACTGTGAATTGCAAACAGAAGTCCAGAAATAGGTCTGTGCATATTCACACCAGTCAGGCAGCTCTGTAAATAGCCTTGCCCGAGTCCTATTTTAAATACCTTCATTATTAACAATGTCATGTTATCCTTAGAGCTGATTACCATGCAGTGAGCACCCCTGAATAATATTTCGAACATTTCAAAACCACCACTGTAAGCTTTATGGAAATAATGTTAGCCATATTGCTTCTAAACCAAGCCATATCTTTTGATACAAAAGAACCACTTATTTTTTGTTAGTGGTTTAGAAGGTGTCACACTTTAGTAGGGTAGTGAGCTGTCAATTTTTCAATTAAAGCTAATTTATTTCATTTTTTGATATCTATTTATTTATTAATGCTTCAACTTAAATCTTTCAAGTAATTTGCAAAAACTGAAAGACACACAATTTTAAGGCCCTACTCTCAATAATGCTCTTTCCTTCGATATTGAATTAAATCACTCTTGTTTTTCTTTTACTCCTCTGTTTTAAAAAACCTTATCTTTCATTTTTCCTAATGTGTGAACAGCCCCCAAATTAATAATAATATTTAATTTGGGGAGAATTTCATTTGGTAATTTCAACAGTTTTGAGTTAGGCTATTTAAATATTAAGGTTTTTATATATATAGTTAACTTCTCCTTCATGTCTCAGCCTAATGTCAGTTCTTCTGGGTAACCTCCCTGTTCATACACAGATTCACTAAATAGTAATCAATACATAGGACAGCATCTAACTATGAATACTTGAAAAGATGTGATAACATCACTTACTTTTCCTTTGCTTAAAATAATCATGCTTCATGAGAGTTGTTATTTTTATCTCTCTCTCCTTCTGGATTGTAAAATTTGTAAAAACAGCAACTGTGTGTGTCTGGTCCACTTTTGTATCCCTGGTGGAACATGCCACATTCTTATTCATTTTTTCAAAAGATTGAGTACACTCTGTGCTGTGAGCAATTAATATCACTTGGTTGATCAACATGGATACTGTCCCCATGAAACTTATATTCCAAAGAAGAGAGAGACACAGTGGAAACTACCAGGGCCATTGCAAGCTTAGCTTGGACACTGACCCTCCTGGTAGAAAATGAAAACTTCTCTCAGATTCCAGCTAGTTTATTATCCAGGCAACCTAGCATGGGCACCTGTGTCATGCCAAGATTATCCTGCTTTCTACATTACAAATATTTCTTTTTCATTTTTAGCTTTTTGGGTGTTGGGGAGGGAAGGGCTGAGTGACATCAGAGAAATTAGATGAGAGAGCCCAACAACATACATTTGTAGATTGAAGAGAAATTTCATGAGGGGGAAAAATGGGATTCTGAGCCCACTGATAACAGCTTCATTATTTTCTATTTTGTTTAAGAAATCCCTGCCAAATACTAATGGGGGAAGGTAAATCAATAAGAGAGAATATTTATCAATATTATCTTCTAATTTTAAACCTAGAGTGGTAACACATACTGCATGCACTCAATAAATGCTACCTGTCCCTGTTTATAATAATGATATCAGAACACTTCTTCAATGTGATTATCTTCTTGAAACAATGTTCTTTTCATTGCTTAATCTATAAAGACATTTTTTTTTCATACAACATATCTCATGATCATCACTAACTCACACTTGAGAATACCAGTGCTTTGGGAACCACTGCTTTGTAAATTCAGCTTAAAACATATCTGTTTTACAGTCACCTAAACTACCTCTTAAATCCTTTACTTAAATTTAAGTCAATATAGATATTATGCATCTATTAGTTTTACTTTTAAATATTCATTTTTAGTAATTATCAAACAAGGAAAGACAACACTAGTTAATTACAAAATAATATAGCAAATATTTTAACTGCAGAAACATCAAGATATACATGTGATATATGTATGTTTACATATAGAAATACACACAAACATATATATATATATATATATATATATATATATATATATATATAT
>NW_026011445.1:0-2888 GCF_001458135.2 Marmota marmota marmota
AACCAAATGAGCTTATTTTGTGAGCCAGGGTAGAAGAATGGACTAGGAGAACTACCCTGGGTTAAGTATTCATTCCTCTCCCCTTAAAAAAAGAAAAGAAAAGCACTCCTTTGGGATAAAATAATATCTGCTACCAACATGAGAAAAATAAATCTCATATGTAATGCTTTATGTAAGTAATATTCTCTGCAACAGTGCTCACTGTCATCAGGATGGAAGTTTTATCAATATTGGGAGATAGTTTCATGCCAATGTGCAATTTAGCATTAAAAAACATGTTCATTGACCCAGATTTTTAATGACCTTTTTATTATCATTTTAGTACATATTAATTGTATATATTAATGGGATTTACTATAATATTTGTATATATGCATATATTATGCATTATAATATCCATCCTCTATTCTTCTCTCCTTTAAAACTCTCTCCTCCAGTACCTTCCTAAGTCCTAGAATGCCCTCTTCTACTTACTTCCACTTCCAAATCATTTGTTTTTGTTTTTGCTTTTTTTGTTTATTTTTTAAGTTTCTACATATAAGAAAGAACATTTAATACATTGAATAATTGTCTTTCTGAGTCTGGCTTACTTGCTTAACATGATGTCCTCCAGTTCTGTCCATTTTTCTGTAAATTACAGGATTGCATTCTTCTTTATGGCTGAATAATACTCTGTTGTGTGTATGTATGTACTATATTTTCTTTATTCATTCATCTGTTGATAGGCCAATTTCACATCTTAGCTGTTGTGAATGGTGCTACAATAAATATGGGCATCAAAGTATCTCTTTTGTATTCTGACTTCATTTCATCCAGGGTGGGATAGCTGGATCATATTTTAGTTCTATTTTTAGTTTTTTGAGGAATTACCATACTGTTTCCCATAGGGACTGTACTAATTTACATTCTCACAAACAACATATAAGGCCTCATTTTTCTCTACATCCTTAACAGCATTTGTTTGTAGTTTGTTTTGTTTTGGTTTGGATTTTGATAATAGTGATTCTAACTGATTGGATGGTTTTGATTTGATTGCCATATTAGCTAATGATAGTTTGTTTCTTTTTTTCAGACTTGTGTATTCCAATCATTTGACCATTTTTTTTAATTGTCTTACTTTTGTGTAATTTTTTTTAGTTCTGTATATATTTTGTACTGATATCTTTAAGTATTTTCTCTCTGTGTTCCTCTGGCAGTTTCAGAGTTTCAGATCTTACATTAAAGACTTTGACCCATCATGAGTTGATTTTTTTTTACAAGGTAAGATATAGAGTTAAGCTTCAATATTCTGCATGAGGACATCCAGGCTTCCCAGCACCATTTGTTAACGAGGCTATCCTTTCTCCAATGTATATCGTGGCAACTTTGTCAGGAATAACTTGTCTGTAGATATATGGGTTTATTTATGCATTCTCTATTCTGCTCCATTGGTCTATATGTCCTTTTTTATGCCCATACCATATTTTCTATTATGGCTCCATATTTTATCTTGAAATTAGCTATTACAGAAATGACCAATTTCAGGGCAGAGGCTAGGAAAGGACAAGATGAATTGTGGGCATCTTTTTATGACAAAAAGTTTGGAAGTGTTCAAAAATGGTGAGAATGCATAAATAGAACACAAAGGCCAGCCTACAGTGGTTCTCACTGGCAATATATGAGCCAATGTGGGCATCATATTCAGTTAGAATTGTAGTGTTTCCAACAAGGTTAATCTTTTCACATATGTTGTCATAATTTGAGGTGTATATCATAGGTTAAATAGGTTAAATCTCAGTTAATTTTGGATTTCAAAGTCTGTCATGGGCAAAGACATAGATCTTTTTTCATATTATAATATTACCTGGCATGTATTCCCAGAGGGGCTTTATCTTTATGCAATGCCTATCTTTTCCCACACTGGAAAAACTCTCCTCATGTTAAATAGATTTATAATTCCAAATAATTGCCCCATTTGAACAGTCTAGCGTGATATTTAATTTTATATGTCAACTTGACTAGGCTATTGGGTTCCCAGTCATTTGTCCAAATATTATTCTATGTGTGTCTGTGAGGGTATTTCTGGATGACATTCACATTTCAATCAGTAGATGAGGTAAGGTAGATAGACCTTTCTGATATTAGTGGGCCTCATCCATTAGGCTGAAGACCTGAATAGAACAAAAATATTAACCTCCGTAAGAGCAAGAAGGACTCCTTCTTGCCTTGGAACACAAAGTGAAGCATCAGCTTGTCCTGGCCTTGAGCTGCTGCCATTCAGATTGGTACTGCACCTTCCACTCTCCTGAGTCTATAGCTTGCTGATTGTAGACCTTGGGAGTTGTCAGCGTCCATAATCATATGAGACAATTCCTTTGGTTTATATGTATATTTTTAGCCACCCAAATGGGTTGTAGCCTCCATCTATAAGTTCCTATTTACTAGGGAGATCATAAGTCTCCCACAGATTTATTCCTTGGCTTCTGTTGCTCAGATTGTAGCCATTTTCCTTGAGCTCCTTTTGCTTCCATCCGGAGGAGCACATATAATCATCCTTCTAGGGTCAGCTTGCATTCTGCTTCCTATCTTTGCCCCCTGGCATGAGGTCAATCTATTGAGCTTGTTTCATCCATTTTTCTGAAATTTTGCCATCTTTCCAGGTTTTGTCATCTTTTTTCTTCCTTCTAAAATAACATCCCTTCAGAGCACTCAAAATGGCAAATAAATCTTTTTCCTCAGGATGTCTTTCCTCATTAAAATTAAATATAACTCATCCTAGAACATGGACCTATACCAATTTTCCCAATTCTCCTTTAAAATATTCCTGGCCAATGTTGATTTTTCTTCACCAAATATATATATATATATATATATATATATATATATATATATATATATATATATATATA
>NW_026011446.1:0-2888 GCF_001458135.2 Marmota marmota marmota
CAACTGGTCCCCCCCCCCCCCCCCCACACACACACACAATAACAACAACAACAACAAAAAAAAGACCCTGAATATAAAAACACCCCATGCATCCTTCAAAAATTTAGATCATAATATTAAATGTATATGTAAAACTATCAAATTCCTAGAAGATAACATGGAAAAAATCTAAATTGCTTATTTATGATGATGACATTTTATATATAACAACAAAGTCATGATCATTATTGATAATTAAACCTCATCAAAAATTTTAAGAAATCATTGCAATAGACAATATCAAGAACATGAGAAAACAAGCCACATACGGGTAGAAGATATTTGCAAGAAGACCATCTGTTAAAGAACTATTACCTAAAATATGCAAAGATCTCTTAAAAATCAATAAGAAGTAAATGAATAACCTGATTTTTAAATGGGCAAAACAACAAATATGTGAAAAAATATTCATTATCTTTAGCAATCAGGGAAATGCAATTTAAAACTACCTGAGATTTTATATCACTCCAGTTATAGTGACAGTCAAGATTACAAATAACAAAAAATGCTAGCACAGATGTAGGGAAAAGCAATACTTACACACTTTTTGTAGGCCTGAAAATTAATAAAACCACTACAGAAATCAGCATGGCGTTTCTTAAAAAAATTAGAAATGAACATCTGTATAACCCAGCTCTACCACTCCTTGGTAAGTATCTGAAAGAATTGAAGTCATTGTACTATAGTGCTACAGGCACAATCATGTTTATAGCAGCACAATTCACAGTAGTCAAATGATGGAAGCAGCCTAGGTGTCTTTCTGCAGTTGAATAAAGAAAATGTAATGTCTATACACAATGGAGTTATATTCTGCTGTAAAAAAAAAATAAAATAAAATTATGTCATTTTCAGGTAGATAAATGGAACTTGAGAGCATTATGTTAAGCAAAATAAGCAAATGTGACAACTAGAGATAAAAAGAAAAAAAGTTGGTGGGGGGTAGTGTTATTAAAAAAGAAAGGCAACCAGAAGGTTAGAGGAAAGGAATCAGGAGGAGAGAGAAGGAAAAGAAAGGTGGGGGGGTACTAAGAAATGAATTGACCAAATTGTTAAATTGTGTCATGTGAATTTTTGAATATGAAATAACAAATACCACTATTTAGTATAGTTTATAATGCACCAATATTTTTTTAAATGGGCAAAATATCCAAACAGACATCTCACCAAAGATGGTAAGTAGATAGATGAAAAGATTTTCAACGTATGTCCTTAGGGAACTGCAAATCAAAACACCAGTAATAGATCATCATACACTTATTGGAAAGGCCCACATCCAAAACACTTGTCAATACCAAACACTAGTGAGGATGTGGAACAACAGAAACTGATTCATTGAATTTCACAAATTGCTACTCCTATTTTGCAAGACTGTTGGGCAGTATCCAAGTACATTTAACATATTCTTACAACACAGTTCAGAATTTTTGGCCTTTAGTCTTTACCCAAACTGGACACAGATGTTTGGATGGCTTTATTCATAATTGTCAAAAATCTGAAGGAACAAAGATGTTCTTCAGTTGGTGAATACATTCAGAAATGAGCAGGCAAGTCATGAAAAGACCTGGCTTTTAATAAACAGTGGTACATTGAGAAATAAACAATGGTGCATCCTGACAATGACCTAGCAAGCCATAAAAAGACCTGGAGGAAACCTTAATACATATTATCAAGTGAAAGATTTCACTCTGAAAAGGCTACATACAGTGTGATTCCACTATGTGACATTTTCTGGAAAAGGCAAAACTATGAAGACAGTAAAAAGTTTTGCCAAAGGATTTGGGGTAAGAGAATAATGCATAACATAAGCAGAGCGTAGCAGTAGGGCAGTGAAAATATTCTATGTGATACTACAGTTGTAGATGTCATATTATTAAACATCTGTCAAAACCCAAAGAATGCACATCATTAAGAGTGAACTCTATGTTAAAATGTGTGCTTCATGAACTGTGGGTGATGATCTGTGAATGCAGGGTCATCAGTTATAACAAATGTATCACTCTGCAGAAAAATGACAGTGGATGATATTGTACACATATGGGATAGGAGAACTTACTTGTGGTGAGCCGTTCTAATTAGACCATGGCCGCCATTAGAAGATGGCGCCGGCTTCCACTGTGGCCTGTGATAAACAACTCCTAATATGGAGAATTGGCACGCAATCCCTTACCACCCTATGAGAAAGGTCCACGTGGCAGTTTAAGATTGGTATGCTGGAGGCTTTATTAGGCTGTGCTTGGGCGCTCGGCAACGGGTCACTAGAAGATGATACATGAATCAAGGCCTGAATAAACTGCTGAAAGAAGAATCCTGTGTCGTGTTTTCCCTTGCTGGCGAGGGGTCGCGGCAATTGGTGGCCCAGACGTGGAATTATATTCCTCGAACCCAGGATCCAGAACTTTCAGCAGTCAGGGTGGTGCACCAGTAAGTTCCCAGGTAAGTGGGAATCCGCAAGCAAATAGCGGGGTGCTCTCTCTGTAAATAAAGAGAGAGCGGAAAAAAGGACGCTCCCCTGTAAATAAGGAGAGAGCGGGGATTTGTACTTTTATTTTCACTATATCTTTGGAGACATTATGGGCACTGCCTCTTCAAGCCCAATTTTGTTGGCCCTAGATGGGCTGCTACGTTCAAAGGGACTTAAGGTAAAGCAGAGCACTTTGCAGATGTTTTTGAGAGAAGCTGATATAGCAGCTCCTTGGTTTGCCTTTTCAGGGAGTCTTAAGATTCCTAGCTGGGATGGGTTAGGGAAAGATCTGGATTTCGCTCATGAGCAAGGTGCCTTGGAGGGTGGCGTTATACCACTTTGGAAGTTAGTTGGAGGATGTATAACAGATGGTAAATGCCAAGAAGCT
>NW_026011447.1:0-2888 GCF_001458135.2 Marmota marmota marmota
TTTAGGGTTAGTGTTAGGGTTAGGTTTATGGTTAGGGTTAGGGTAAGGTTATTGTTAATGTTAGGGTTATGGTAGGGTTTGGGTTAGTATTAGGGTTAGGGTTAGGTTAATGTTATTTTTAAGTTTGTAGTTAGGGATAAGTTTAGGATTAAGTTTATGGTTAGGTTTAGTGTGAGGTTTAGTGTTAGGGTTAAGGTTAGGTTTAGTGTTAGGTTTAGGGTTAGGGTTAGGGTTATGGTTATGGCAAGGGTAAGTGTTAGGGTTTGAGTTAGTGTTAGTGTTAGTGTTAATGTTAGTGTTAGGGTTAGGGTTAGGTTTAGTGTTAGTGTTAGTGTTAGGTTTAGGGTTAGGGTTAGTGTTAGAATTAGGGTTTGGATTAGGATTAGGGTTTGTGTTATTGTTAGGTTTAGGTTTAGGATTAGGTTTAGTGTAAGGGTTAGGGTTAGGATTAGGTTTAGGATTAAAGTTATTGTTAGGATAATATTTAGAGTTAGGTTTAAGGATAGGATTAATGATAGAATTAGGGTAAGGGTTAGTTTTAGGTTTAGGGTTAGGGATAGGGGGAGTTTTAGTATTAGAGTTAGGGTTATTGTTAGGGTTTGGTTAGGTGTTAGGGTTAGGATTAGGTTTAGGATTAGGGGTAGTTTTAGGTTAAGTGTTAGGTTTAGGGTTACAGTTAGAATTATTGTTATGGTTAGTTTTAGATTTAGGGTTAAAATTAGTGTTAGTGTAGGGTTAGGGTTAATGTTAGGGTTATATTAAGTGTTAATTAGAGTTAGGCTTAGGGTTAGAGTTACGATCAGAATAAGGGTAAAATTAATTTTAGAATTAGGGTTAAAAATAAAGTTAGCATTAATAATAGAGTAAGGGTTAGTGTAAGAATTATAGTTAGGGTTATTGTTAGGGTTAATGTTAGTGTTAGGGTTAGATTTAGGTTTAGGCTTTGGGTTAGTGTCAGTGTTATTGTTATGGTTAGGTTGACAGGATTAGGTTTAGGGTAATTGTTAGGTTCATGTTTAGTGTTATGTTTAGAGTTACAGTTAGTTTTAGGGTTAGGGTTAGTGTTATGGTTAGGGTTAGTATTAGTGTTAAGGTTAGCGTTAGTATTAGTTTTACATTTACAGTTAGGTTTAGTTTTAGGGTTAGGGTTAGGGTTAGGGTTAGGATTGGGGCTAGGTTTAGTTTTAGGGTTAGGGTTAGGGTTAGGTTTAGATTTAGTGTTAGGTTTAGGGTTGTGGTTTTAGTTAGGGTTAGTGACTGGTTAGGGTTATGATTTGTGTTAGGGTTAGTGTTAGTGTTAGCATTAAAATTAGGCTTAGGTTTAGAGTTAAGAATAGGGTTAGGCTTAGGGTTAGGTTTAGAGTAAGGGTTAGGATTATAAATATGGTTAGTGTTCGGGTTAGGGTTAGGGTTAAGATTTATATTAGGGTAAGAAATTAAGTTAAAGATAGTGTTAGAGTGAGGGTTAGGGTTAAGTGTTAGGGTTAGGTTTAGGATTCGGTTAGGGTTAGGGTTTTTGTTAGGGTTAGTGTTATAGTTAGGGTTGGGGTTAGGATTAGTGTTAGGCTTAGTTTTATTATTAGGGTTGGGGTTAGGATAAGGTATACTGTTAGGGTTAGTTTTAGTGTTAAGGTTAGTGATAGGGTTAGGGTTAGTGTTAGGGTTATTGATAGGGTTAGGATTAGGCTTATAGTTAGGCTTAGTGTTAGAGTTAGTGTTAGGGTTTGGGTTAAGGTTAGGGTTAATATTAGAGATAGCATTAGGCTTAGTGTTAGGTTTAGGGTTAGGTTTAGTGTTAGTATTAGGATTAAGAATATGGTTAGGGTTACTTTTAGTGTTAGGTTTAGGTTTCATGTTAGGTTTAGTGTTAGGGTGTGGGTTAGGGTTTGCTTTAGGTATAGTGTTAGCTTTAGGGTTATGGTTAGAGTAATGTTTAATGTCAGGGTTAGGTTTAGGGTTAGTGTTAGGTTTATTGTTAGGTTTTACTTTAGAATTAGGTTTAGGGTTATGGCTAGGTTTAGGGTTAATGTTATAGTTAGGGTTAGGTTTAGTATTCGGTTAGGGTTAGGGTTTTTGTTAGGGTTAGTGTTAGAGGTAGGGTTAGGGTTAGGATTAGGTTTGTGTTAGTGTTAGGGTTAGTGTTAGGGTTGGGGTTAGAATTAGGTTAATAGTTAGGGTTAGGCTTATAGTTAGAATTAGTTTTAGTGTTACGGTTAGTGTTAGGGTTAGTGTTAAAATTAGGGATAGTTTTAGGGTAGGTTTCGGGTTAGGGTGAGGTGTAGTGTAAGTGTTATTTTAGGGTTATGGTTAGTGTCAGGGCTGGTATTAGAGTTAGAACTAGGATTAGGGTTAGTGGTGGGGTTAGGATTATAGTTAGGTTTTGGGTAAGTTTAAGGGTTAGGATTAGGGATAATGTTAGGAATAAGGTTAAGGTTAGGGTTAGATTAAGCTTTAAGTTAAGGATAGTGTTAGGGTGAGTGTTAGGGTTAAGTTGAGGTTTGGGTATAGTTTATTATTAGTTTTAGGGTTAAGATTATGGTTTGGGTTAGTTTTAGGTTAGGGTTTGGTTTAGGGTTAAGGTTAGGGTTAGGATTAGTGTTAGGGTTAGGGTTAGTGTTAGGTTTAGGATTATGGTTAGAGTTAGGGTTAGTGTCAGTGTTAGGGTTAGGCTTAGGCTTAGTGTTAGGATTAACTTTAGAATTAGGTTTAGGGTTAGTCTTAGGTTTAGGGTTAGGTTTAGTGTTAGGATTAGTGTTAGGGTTAGGGTTGGGCTTAGTGTTAGGTTTAGTGTAAGTATTAAAATTATGGCTAGGGTTAGTGTTAGTGTTAGGGTTAAGGTTAGTGTGAGAGTTATGTTAAGTGTTGGGGTTAGATTTAGGGTTATGTTT
>NW_026011448.1:0-2887 GCF_001458135.2 Marmota marmota marmota
GACCTGGAAGCCAGCGCAGGTCCCTGGTGGACCATGAGGGCGGCACCGGGTTGGTGGCCTCGGAGTGGACAGACTCCTGGGGGTTGGAAAGCAGAGCCCCCAGGGCTGGCTGAGGACCCGATCGAGGGGCAGCCCAAGGTCTGGAACCAGCGAACCCTCGCTGCCTGTCACCGGGTGGGGCCTCCGCCCCCCCACGCAGGGCCCGCTCTCCTGCCCCAGGCCCGGCTGCAGCGGGAGGTCCGTCCCCCTGTTCCCTGCACTTCCTCTCGCGGGCCGCAGGGGCCGAACCTCAGCGCCTGCTCTTCCCCGCAGATGATCGACCTGGGGCTGGTCCTGCACCAGGGCGCCTACTTCCGCGACCTCTGGAACATTCTCGACTTCATAGTGGTCAGTGGGGCCCTGGTGGCCTTTGCCTTCACGTAAGTCCCCACCCGAGGCCTCCGCTGGCCTCCTGGCCCCCATCCTCAGCCTGAGACCACCTGCTGGCTCAGGGGACCTGCTCTCAGGGCGTAGAGATGGGGCGCGTGGGCTCTAGGTGGCGGGAGGTGCCGCATGTCATCAGGAGGAGCTTCCACTGGCTTTGTGCACGTCACCGGAGAGAGAAGGAGCGGGCATCCCCCTTCTCCTCCTCCCACGGCAATGGCCCGCCACCGGCCTCCTGCCGTGCTGCAGGACATCTCATCTCCCCTCTGCTCCGCGAGCCCCCCCAGAACCTCTGTCTCTTTGGGGTGCCCCTGAAAAGACAATCATGGATGAGTGTGCATGACACCCCGCCCCGTGCCTGAAGGCCCCGGGCCTGTCCACCGATGGCCCTGTGTCTTCCCTTCTCCTGGCAGTCCTAGGACCCTCCGCCCTCCGCAGGGCTGGATCATGGCACCTACCAGATGGTGCCCAGGGGCTGGGCAGCCCTTCCAAGATGCCACCATGGCGCTTAGTACCCACTCCAAAATGGCACCTGATGAGTTCCCGGCAGCCCTTCCAAGGGGCACCCGAGCTCTGGGCAGCCATTTCAAGAGGGCACCCTAGAGCCTAAGGTGTCCAAGTTCTGGGTGGCTGTTCCAAAATGGCACCCAAGTTCTAGATAGCCATCTCAGGATGTCGCCCAAGAACTAAGTGACCATGGTTCCAATTCTGAGCATCCGTTCCGAGATGGTAGCCCTTATGTCCATCCCAAGACATCAGCCCTGGAAGGGAGGAGGGTCTTGCCAGGGTGGGACCCCCTCTCCCCAGACTCCCCCGTGCCCCTGAGTCCTGGGCAGCCATTCCAAATGACTCCCAAGCGTCGGTCGTCATCTCAAGATGGTGCCCAAGGGCTGCGCAGCCATTCCAAGGTTTGGCTCCTGAGTTCTAGAACCTAAGTTCTAGGTGACCATTCTACTAGATGGCCCCCGAGTTCTGGGTGGACATCCCAAACTGGTCCCCAAGTTCTACGTGGCCATTGAAATGGTACCTACGAACCAAGTGGCCACGGCAAGATGGCACCCAAATTCCGGGTAACCATTTCATATGGCACCCTTGGGCTCAGTCACCACCCTAAAAGGCCACCTGATTTCTGGAAAGCCATTCCCAGATGGTCCCCAAGAGCTGAGCAGCCACTGCCAGGTGGCATCTGAGTTCTGGGTGGGCGTCTCGAGGTGACACCTAATTCTGGACATGCATTCCAAGACGGTGACCACGAGCTGACCAGCCAGCAGCCCTTTGGGCCTGGTGGTCAGCCTGCATCCCTTGTGCTGTAGATGCTTGCAGCAGGTTGGAGATCCCCTGACTCCGACACGGGGACACATCCTGAGGCTCTGGGGGACCCTCAGGTCACCTGTGGCCATCACAGTGGATCAGCCCCGGAAGGGAGGAGGGTCTTGCCAGGGTGGGACCCCCCTCTCCCCAGACTCCCCCGTGCCTCGTCTCCTCGTTCCCTTCTCGGCAGGTGCAGGGGTTCCCTGAGTGGCTCCTGGCCAGACAGGAAGGGCTGGGCTTGTGAGGAGGATAGGACAGTGGCCGTTTCAGGCTTAAGGCAAAAGTGGGCCTCGCTGAGGTTCTTCCCAGGAAACAGGATGGGGTCAGAGGACCAGGAGGTCGCCAGGGGGTCAGGACCCCCCAGGGCGGGGCAGAGGCACACCTTGTCCCTCTCCCGGCCACAGGCCACACCGCCCACTCCTCTCCTCTTCCTTTGTTCTCCCTCTGCCCACCCCCTCCACCTTTGTCCTCCTCCCTCCCTCCCTCTTTTTAAGGCCATGACTTACTGGACAGCCAGAGCAAAGAGGTGGAAAAACAATAATGACAATAATCAGGAAGTTGAGCTACAGTATCATTAAGATGCTCTGGAGGAGACCAAGTCACTAAATGCACAGCAAATTAGGGGAGAAAGGTTGCCACCAAGGAGACAAGGAGTTGGTGTCCTTAATATATAAAAAACAACCACAAATCAAGAAGAAGCACTGAAGCTCAACAGATAACAAAGGATGCGAACAGAAATGGCATAGAACGCTGATGACTGACGCAAGCCCAGGGGACGTGAGATACAAACAAGACACAAATTGTCTCCTAAATATATTTTTAGGCAATATGTAGTGTCCATGAGAATGTGATGAAATGTGGCCCCGTGTCCTTCTCCCATGTATGTAAGCAGGACCCCCAGGGCCTCTGGTAGGTCCCCTGGCAAGACCCTGAGAAAATTTGGATTCCAGGAAGCCAGAACGTTGTACCAGGCTCAGCCCAGAGAGCCATGTCACGGAAGCCACCTGCAGGTCCCAGCCCAGCCCTACTGGCCCCTCCACCGACAGCTCCCCTCCCGTCCCCCTCCTTCTCCTCCCCTCTCCCTCCCTTCTCTTTCTCTCCCTCTCCCTCCTCCCCCTCCCTCTCTCTCCCTGCCCCTCCCCTCATCTCTCCC
>NW_026011449.1:0-2887 GCF_001458135.2 Marmota marmota marmota
TATATATATATATATATATATATATATATATCCACATACATACACACACACACACAAAATAAATAACAAATGTGAAAGGACAGGACTAATATTCAAATAAAGTTTTATAGGACCCATAGCAGTCTATAATAAAACCTGATTTCTACCACAGTTGGCTTCCTTAGTATAGTGTGTATTTGATGGGCTCATCTCAGTGGGAACCAATTTCTTTCAAAAATCTATAATATGATTCCATTGTATGGTGTTGAAAGCCATCTTAATTATTTTTGTAAGGTTAGGAAAATGTTTTTAAAATATTAAAAGTTTTAAAGTGAAAATGTTCTCTGTTTTGTGACCCTTATGAATAATGACAAATTGCATATGATTTATAATATCAAAAATCTCACTGGTACAATGGCACAGGCTTGTAATACTAGCAACTCTGGAGGCTAAGGCAGGAGAATTCCAAGTTCAAAACCAGTCTTAGCAACTTAGGGAGACCCTGTCTCAAAGAAATAAAAAGGATGGGGCTATAGCTTAGTAGTAAAGAGTCTGGGTTTCAATCTGTAGTACTGGGCCTGGGGGTGGGGGGAGAAAGAAAGGAAAGGAAACCTCCATACCAGGTATAAATGAGCTATATTAACTGATATATTTACGATGAATATTAAATGCTAAAAGGATGGCTAACTGATTTCTGTAAATGATAATGAAAAAGAGTACATGTCAAATATGTGAATGCAACTTAAAACAACTAAAAATGATTTTTTAACTGTAATACTAAGAAAGGAAGGTTATTCACAGACTTAGTATTCTGTGAAAGTTAGAGCAGCAGAGAGGAAAATCAAAGGATTCAAAGGAATTTATTGAGTAATGCAAAAATTCTCTTATGCAGAGACATTTTACACAGCAGGAACTTAAGTCCATGTGTGAGGCAGGCTGCTAGCATAGTAAAAAACAAAACAACACCGCCCCCTCCCCTGCTCTCCTTCTCCCTCACCCCCCTCACTCCATTGACATGCATAGCTGGCCTGGTAGGTGTAAAAATAGACTGGCAGTGCCTGAACTGGAAATGGTCACTGAAGGCAGCCTGCAGTTGCTGGGGTTTTGAGTTCTCTGACTCGATCAAGCCAGCCAGCAGATGGGGAGGACTGGTGAGGGGCGTGTAGGGGAACTGAGCAGAGGAGCCAAGGATCATCTGGATGAATTGTCCACGTTAGTGTACCCCTGGGAGCCCTGGACAGAGTGCAGAGGGCTAGGACGGGCCCACTGACAGCTGAAGCCCCAGAGCTGAGATGGGGAATGCAGCTCTCTGCTCGTCCTGCCATGCGGATAAGAGTGTCAGAGCCCAAGGCAACATGCAGGACTTGGACAGAACTCCAGACTACTATGGCTATAACAGTGAGGACGTCAAAGAACCTGGGGTACGGGTAAGTTTTAGGTCACAGAGGAGGGAGCAGGGAGGATGGTGGCATGGGAATCAACAGTGGAGCCCATTGGTCAAATCTCTCAACTTCCTGGAAGGAAGTTTTGGAAGAAAAACCAATGTGATCAACCACCTGACTGCCTCTGATTCAGCGGCACACTGTTGTTCCCTCTTAATACTACCCAGAGCCACGTGTTGGTTTCTTCTTAGCTATCACTCACTATGAACTGGCATTTGGGGATGAGCAATGACAGTGTCTGCTTAATTTGGAGCTTTGTCCAAAGCTGAACCTGTATATTATTATATTATAGAGTGATGCTCAGCAATATTGCAGAAACTCACTCATATCCAGGCTGCCAAATTCTTTTGCTTATTTATGTATTCATGTACAGTTTGTTTTTCACTAGATCACACAGTAATTTTAAGCATGTGCTTAGAATCCCAGTTTCAGCCTATAAGGACATTTTACTTCTAATATTTCAATGAGAAGACCTTTAAGTACTATTCCGATTATGATAGTGACAGTTTGTGAAAAGGCTTGAAAGTTCAGTAATCAAATATTTAAAATCATATTTCAAATTTTTAATAATTCACTAGTATGACACATTCCTAAAAATGAAAACAAAGGTTTATTGTGATTTTTTAAAAAAGTTTTGCCTAGGAATTTCTTTCTGACATAGGTTGATTTTTAGATTTGCTGGATAATAAAAGTTTATCTTTGATCTGTCTGATCTAGCCTCTTGACCTTATTGCAAGTTGATGTATTTCAGACAGAAATCATAACACTATGATATGTAGAATTTCTGAGTATAAAAAGGTGAGGGCTTTGCCCTTGTCTTATAATTGCCTGATGTTTCCCAGGCTGACTAGAGGGTCTATAAGGCTTGTGAGGTGCTTTTCTTTCCTAGATGAATTGCATCATTGAACTTGTTAGACCATGGTGACAATGAAACCCAAACTTAGAATTTGTGAATAAAAGCACATGCAGAGTAATGTGTGCAGACAGCAGAAGTGAACATAAAGTAATGGAGTAAAGAACTTCCATTCTGGAAGTCACCTCTGGTAAAAACAGATCTGAAAGGTGAGCAGGGAGGCAGTCCCTCCGGGCAAGGGAAGCCACTTACCTGTTTTAACAACCTTACAGGCAGGTTTGTGGCCAGGAGCAGTGAGTTTCTCTTTCCAGATCATAGTTTAAATGACTACATCCTAGGACATCCACTGTGGATCTCTCACATCAGTCACTTCTAATGGAGCTGAACTGAGGGGGGGGGGGGGGGACGGAAAGGTGAAGGTCTCCACAAGCTTGCCTGTTGCAGTATATAAACATATTCGTCTATGAAATAATCACCTTGTTTGAAAGGTAATTTCTATGTTCATGAAATTTAAAAAATAGAGTTTAGACCATCCTTTACAATGTTAGTTAATAATTCCTTCAGTGCTTTTTAAGTTGCCAAATATACTCCACTTCTTCCACCTTTTAAAAAT
>NW_026011450.1:0-17928 GCF_001458135.2 Marmota marmota marmota
ATGCTAAGTGAAGCTAGCCAATCCCTAAAAAACAAATGCCAAGTGTCTTCTTTGATATAAGGAGAGTAACTAAGAACAGAGTAGGGACGAAGAGCATGAGAAGAAGATTAACATTAAACTGGGATGAGAGGTGGGAGGGAAAGGGAGAGAGAAGGGAAATTGCATGGAAATGGAAGGAGACCCTCAGGGTTATAAAAAATTTCATACAAGAGGAAGTGAGGGGAAAGGGGAAAATAATAGAAGGGGGAGAAATGAATGACAGTAGAGGGGGTAGAGAGAAAAGAGGGGAGGGGAGGGGAGGGGATGGGGGATAGTAGAGGATAGGAAAGGCAGCAGAATACAACAGACACTAGTATGGCAATATGTAAATCAATGGATGTGTAACTGATGTGATTCTGCAATTTGTATACGGGGTAAAAATGGGAGTTCATAACCCACTTGAATCAAAGTGTGAAATATGATATATCAAGAACTATGTAATGTTTTGAACAACCAACAATAAAAAAATTTAAAAAAATGTTGAATATTTTAAATGTTTCCTATACATTTATTCATATGATATTTTTTTCTGTTGGTTATAGCTTATTTTACTTAGTTAATGCTTTCACAATTTATTGATATTATAGCACTTATCAAACATCATTTACTTACTACTATATCACTGCCTATGCAAATATCATATTTTACTTATTTATTCATCTATTGATAAACATTTGAACTATTTCTATCTTTTGGCTATTGTGAGTAATACTGCAGTCACTATAGACATACAAGTATTTGAGTTTCTATTTTCAGTTCTTTTGGTATATACTTAGGAGTAGAATGACTGAGTTATATGATATTTCTATTTTAGTTTTTGAGAAACCAATAAACTATTTTCCATAGCATTGAACTGTCTTGCATCCCTACCAGCAATGTAGAAGTTTCCCCATTTCTCTATATTTTTATCAACACTTGTAATTTCCTGATATTTGTGTGATGGCAATTCTTGTAAGTGTGAAATAGTATATTTTAATAGTAAGTTTTGACTTACATTTCCTGAATTTCCAATGGTATTGATTATTTTATGGGCCTAGTGAATATTTACATGTTTTCTTTTAGAAAATTTCTCTTCTAGTCATCTGCCCAATTTTTAATAAGATTGATTATCATTTTGCTATTTCATATATTTAAAAATTAGAGGCTTAACAGATATGCGAATTTCAAATACTTTTCCCATTTTTATATTGTCTTTTCACTTTCTCAGTACTCTAATAGACAAACATTTATTTTTAAGACATTAAATTAAATCTTTAGTATATCTTGTAGGGTGGGTTTCATGGGATTTAACTCTCTCTGCTTCGATTTATTTGGGAGTATCTTATTTCCCACCTCATATCTGAAGTGTAGTTTTGTTGTTTACAGAATACTTGATTCATTGTTTAAAATTATTTTTCCTTAGCATTTTAAATATGTCATCATATTTCCTTTCTTCGTGGTTTCTGATGAGAAATTGACTGTCAATCCCTTGACAAGTCAATTCTCTCTTGCTGTCTTCAAGGGTTCTCTTCAACTTTGTTTTTGATAGTTTTAATATAATGTCTTAGATGTGGGTCTCTGAGTTTAACCTGCCTGAAGTTGGTTGACTTTCTTGGAGATCTCTCTCTCTCTCTCTCTCTAATATATGTAATCAGATTTAGGGAGACTTCAGCCTTTGTTTCTTCAAATATTGCTTTCTTTCTCTCTTGTCCTTCTGGGATTCTATAGTCACATGTTAGTCTGTTTGATGGCATTCTGTGGGGTCCTTAGACTCTAATAACATTGCTTTATTATGTTTACTTTCTGTAGTTTAAACTTAAAAATTTTGATTGCACAATCTTCAAGTTTGCTTGGTCTTTTTTCTTTCTGCTCAAATGTACTTTTGAATTATGCCAACTCTTTATTTCTATGATTGTATTAGGCAGCTCCAAAATTTCAAGTATTTTAAGTTGGTTTTCTTTTTAAAAAAAAGATTTCTATCTTTTCACAGATATTCTTAGTTTATTTATTTACCATGTTCTTATTTTCTTTAATTACTTGTGCATCTTTTAAATTAACTACTTGATATATTTAATACAGTTTTTTTCAAAGTCTTTGATAATTCTGTTGGTTGTACTTTCTCATGAGTAGCTTCTGGAAATTTATTTACTTATTTTTTAAGTGGGCCATACTTACCTGTTTCTTTGTATGCCATTGTGGACTGAGGAAAAGAAGCTGGAAAACAGAAAGTATATGTCATATGATTCTTTTTATTTAAATTTCTATAAAGGCATACTCATGATAGAAAACAGAACAGTAATATATGAAATTGTTTTATAGGGATAAGTGAATAACAAATTGTTATTAGCAAATTTTTGACAATAATGGAAATGCTTATTTTCTTCATTGTGCCAATGGTTTCATAATATATTTATATGTCAATACTGGCTAAATTATATATAGTGTACTGCACTTTGATCATACCTCAACAGAGTAGAGAAAATAGGCCTTGTAAGAAAGCCTATTTGTAAATAAAGAAATGCATAAAAATCGAATTTAAACATTTCAGTTTTAAAAGTCTACCAGTTACACCAAAATTTTCCTAAAGCAAGAATTGCTAATTTGAGGAAAATTTGGTAAATTTTTAGACAGGTATTCTTGTGGAATTTAATCTCAAAACTAAAATCAGTTTGTTCCCCAAATTTTAGTAAAATAAAAACTTCATTAGAATGAGAACTTTGTTGTTCAGTTCATTTGTAAGACATATATAAAACATGAATGTGGTAAGGATGGGGTGTTTCAACAGTGCTTCAATGGGAGTATTGTTTCCTTTTGACTCTATTCAAATTGTTGCCCCAATGTAATTAAAACTTGTTGTTGCTTCATACCAACTCAGTTCCTCAGGTTTTCCTTTTTATTTTCATTTTATTCTTTTCTTGAGTTGGAAAACAGAAGAATGGTGGCTTACATAAAATCAACAGTTTTTTCATTGGAATATTTGATGTACTCAAATTCATATTCAAGTCTCCATTAATTTCCCACAAAAAGACTGGAAGACTGTTAGATGCTTATAGTATTTTTCTAAAAATAAGCTTCTGTCATTTCTCATCAAATACTGTTTCCTGATTACTTGAAGTAAAATGCATCTTTCAAAGGAGGAATGATAAACTCTGCTTAGTAGAAATGACTAAGAGATACTCAAAATCCCATTTTAATGTATTTTTTACTTCTTGAAAATATTTATAAACACTTGTTCATAGTTCTAGCTGATAAGTGTGTAAGACAGATGGGCTTCTCTTGACTCATTGAAAATCACACACTATTGTTGGAAATAACAAAGTCCTATATTATAATATAAATATGCTGTGAAAAAGTGGAGGAAATTTATTTTATTAGGCTGATAAGAGAACATGCTATGAAGAAGTGACAGTTGAGAAGACCCCTGAGTAAAGACAAGAATGAATTAAGGAATTACCTGGGCAATCATAAGAGGGATGTTTTTCTTCAGGCATCTCAGGCCATGTGCAAAGGCCTTCAGTGCTGTTAGTCATGTGACAGGCACAGACAATAGGCTAGAGTGGCTGGATGGAAAAGAGCAAGGATGAGGCAAATCTAGTATAGGAGATGTAGCTGGTACTAAGACCATGGTGGACCTGATAAGCCACATTAGACCTTGTTCTAAATGTAGCTGAAGGTCTGAGGGATGGTGGGAGGGGGAGTAACAATAGAACTTGTGTTTTAAACATAAAATTGGCTTTTGAGAATAAAATGTAGGAAAACATGGAGACAAAAATAATTAGGAGCTTTCTGCAGTAGTCCGAGAGAGTAGCAATGGTGACTTGGATTAGTGTATTTGGTGATTGGTAAGAACATTTCAGGTATATTTTGGAAATAGATGCAGTTAGCTTTTTAAAATTTTTCTTTTTTCTTTTTTTTATTGGTTGTTCAAAACATTACAAAGCTCTTGACATATCATATTTCATACATTAGATTCAAGTGGGTTATGAACTCCCATTTTTACCCCAAATACAGATTGCAGAATCACATAGGTTACACATCCACAATTTTACATAATGCCCTATTAGTAACTGTTGTATTCTGCTACCTTTCCTATCCTCTACTATCCCCCCTCCCCTCCCCTCCCATCTTCTCTCTACCCCATCTACTGTAATTCATTTCTCTCCTTGTTTATTATCCCATTCCCCTCACAACATCTTATATGTAATTTTGTATAGCAGTGAGGGTCTCCCTCCACTTCCATGCAATTTTCCTTTTCTCTCCCTTTCCCTCCCACCTCATGTCTCTGTTTAATGTTAATCTTTTCTTCCTGCTCTTCCTCCCAGCTCTGTTCTTCTTGTAAGCTTTATTCCAATTCAAACTGCTGGTGTTGAGCGTGATACAAAGGGTTTTAAGTCAGAGCATTGGGTGAATGGTGCCACAGCTCATTGCATGAATAATTATAGTTTATTGGTGATGATTTGACTTCCAAAAAGGACATCATAATTTGAGTTATATTTTTATGTAAAAATTTATGACCAAATTTTTTGACATTTTTCATCCCTTTCTTAAAAACTCCATACCTTAAAACACACGTTTTTTAAAAATCTGTCATCTATTCATCTATTCATCCAATTACCTGATGTTGTCCCATAGGGTTGTGTATTTAAAAAGTCCACATAAACCAAAACAACAACAACAACAAAACAAAACAAAACAAAAAACCAACAAATCCTTGTTGGTTGGTGAGTAAGGATGAGAAACCCATTTGAAAATCTCTGCCAAGCTGCCCAGAATTCAGCAGGAAAAAGAGGCAATTTTACTTTGCACAATGGTCCACCTGTTTAAATTTTATTCTTAAGACCTAGGAAATTAGAGTTCTAGAAGGAAAACTCTTAAAGGAGGTAAGGCAAACAGAATTTAAAAAATTTAGTTATAAAGGATGATATCAAACTGTATATTTTAATATTTTATATACAAAATAGCATTAATCTATATAATACTTTTACTAATCTTGCTAATGAACTTTTGAAATCTTTAATTCTTTATTAGTAAGTACCCTCTGAAGAAAGTGGTCACCCTTTCCACATATCTGCAAGAAATTTTCCCTCTTCTCTATCATGTCTATTGATCTGACTGCCAATACCTACAATACTGCATGATCAAAATTCATGCATGACCTGTATTTGAACTCCATCCTGGAACCTAAATTGAGGAGTCAATCTTAAGAAGAGAAGGCCAGGTGGAGAAGAGACCATTACAGCCACAGCAGTGTGAAAGTCAAAAGCCCAGCCAGTAGCAGGGTACAGAATCTCTCCTTAGTTATGGAGTATTGGTTCTTAGAATATGAGAGGTGTTATTTCCATTCAGAAATGTTAGGAATAAGATAGATTGCATTGCCCTCTCAAAGTCTGTTAAAGTCAGTTTAGACTACTACAAGAAATTACTGCAGTCAGATTGACTTAACGACGGACATTTATTTGTCATAATTCTGGAGGCTGGAAGTCCCAGGTCAGGTTGTGGTGACAATTCTCCTGTGTGTTGTAGCCTGCTGACTTCTTGCTCTATTCTTATGTTACAAAGAGGAAAAAAACACCTTCTGCTGTCTTTCTCTACGCAGAAAGACACTCATGCCATCATGAAGGTTCCATCTTCATAATTTCATCTAACTCTAATCACTTTCCAAAGGCCACAGCTCCAAATACCATCTCATTAGGGATTAGGGCTTTTTAACTGGGGAGAAACACATAGTAATTCATAGGTGGAGATGAAACATACCAACAGTTTTCTTATAAAAGGAGAAAAGACATCCTCACTGACTCAGTTCTTATAATCTGTTGAATGTAGACAAATGAATTTCCTGACATACTTTCTCAGGGCTGATTCATTTTATCCATATATCTTCTGTGCCATATGTGAACATTAGGGCTCTTTAAAAAATGAGGGGGATAATAAATGCTTTAGAAATTAGTTTTGCTGAAGTGAACTAATGATAGGAGCATATGGTGAAATATATTTTTTATTACTTTTCAACAATGTTAAATGTTTTTTCCCTATTTTAATGTTTACTGTTCTTTATCAAGCTTATTGAAAATTTTTCTCAGAAAGAACAGAGTATTTTGCATAATAACACATTACTAACTTTATAGGCAATATATATCAGTATATGTAAGCAACATTTCTACTGCAAGAATTTTAGAACTTTATGATTCTTAATGTCTTCAAAGGGTAGAAACTTCCACCCTAAATCAAAATTTCCAACACTAAAATCTTCCATTTTATTGAATTAATTTTTTCCCATTAACAAGAATTTGAAAGTGATGGCCTGTTTTAGGATAAGGCTAGCTAAACACTAAGAGGACACTGAATGCTGAAACTTGAAGATTAGCTTTTTAATCCAGGATGCTCAACACTATTATATTTGAGAAGCTTGGCATATAGAACATATGTGGATATACTAGGGCATTTGAAACTTTCAATTTTAGGGAGTTGAAGTGGTAAGTGAAATCTCTGCTTATATTCATGTCATAAAATGTCCTAGGGTTGTGATTGTTCTTCCCATGAGTAGGCAGAAATTACATTAAATGTAATGCTGAAGATGAGATAATGGCTAAAATCACTTTTTATTGCACATAAAGAGTCATATGAACATAGAGGATGAAGGCTAAGGCTAGGTTTTTACTCCTCTAGATGATTCTCACAGGCTTCTTTCTTCCTTTTGGAGATCACCTGGATTATGCCCCATTTACTTACCTTTGCTACCTCCTTATTAAAGAAAAAGAAACACAGCACAGTATTACCCAATTTCTGTTTATTGATGGTTTGTCATGTCCTTTTGTTTCCAGGAATTGAAAATTTCCTGTTATCAGAAATGATGAAAGGGAAAGTCATTGTCTGTAATTGCTAGTTCAGGGTACTTGCTATCCCTTTTAATGAAAATTGAGTATGCATGAACCAATGAAACAATATTTATCTAGAGTTCAAACTGCATGGTAGATGATATTTCCACATCCAAATGTCCCAGATGTTTTGGTTATGAGAAATATTCAAAAGAGAGGTCTTTGGCATGCAACTGTAAGACACACTTGCACCTGAATTTGGCTTATTACAAAAACAAAGAAAAGTATTATTCATTGCTGGTGGGACCTGCAAATTGGTACAGCCAATCTGGAAAGTAGTATGGAGATTCCTTGGAAAACTTAGAATGGAACCATCATTTGATCCAGCTATCCCACTCCTAAGTTTATACCCAAAGGACTTAAAAACAGCATACTTCAGGGACACAGCTATAACAATGTTTATAGCAGCACAATTCACAATAGCTAAATTGTGGAACCAACCCAGATGCCCTTCAGTAGATGAATGGATAGGGAAATTTTGGTATATATACACAATGGAACATTACTCAGCATTAAAAGAGAATAAAATCATGGTATTTGCAGGTAGAGGGATGGAACTGGAGAATGTAATACTAAGTAAAATAAGCCAATCCAAAAAAAAAAGGCTGAATGTTTTCTTTGATATGAGGATGCTGATTCATAATAGTGATGTGGGGGGAGCATGGGAGAAATGATGGAATTTTAGATAGGGCAAAGGGGAGGGAAGGGAAGAGAGGGGGCAAAGGGGTAGGAATGATGGTGAAATGAGATAGACATCATTACCCTAAGTACATGTATGAAGACACAATTGGTGTGAAAATACTTGGTGTTCAATCAGTGACTTGAAAAATTGTGCTCTATGTGTATAATATGAAATGAATTGCACTCTACCTCGGGTATAACAAATTAGAATTAATAAATCATATAATAAATAAATGAATAAACAAAACTTAAAAAGAAAAGAAAAGAAAAGCTATTATTATATTTGAGTTTAAATCATGGTGAATTGTATGTTATTGAGAAGACGCCACCTGTGTCACAGATCCTATCCCTAGCTTTCCTTCTCTTTGCTCATCACACTGAGATAACCTTTTCTGGTAGAGAGTGTTTACATTTCTACCCCTCTGCCAGGCTTAGGAACCTCTTCAAACAGCTGCCACACAAGGTCAGTCACTGATCTGTGAAGGTGGCCTTATTTGGAAATAGTGTCTTTGTAGATAAAATAAAATGAAAGTGTGATTTTAGTGGGAAAGGATGGGCCCTATATCTATTACTGGTGTTACCTTAAGAAGGGAAATTAGAATATGGGACACAGAGATAAAAGCACACCCAGAGGGAAGAAATCCAGTTGAAGATAGAGGTGACTGAAAGTTCAGGTAATTTAAGGATATCCACATGCCACCAGAAGCTAGAGAAGAGAGAAGGATCCACTCCTGTAGGCTTCAGAGGGAGCATGGCCCTGCTGACCCCTTGACTTTGAACTTAAGGCCTCAATTCTGTGGAAGAATGAATATCAGTTACTTCAAGGCCTTAGTCACACCTCAGCTAATAAATACGGTGGGTTCCAAACAGGGTATCAACCCTCTAGGTAACATAAGTTGCACAAACTTTTTCATCACACTTTCCACTAGAGTATTAGATGTGAGGCATTTGTAGACACTGATGCTTGCCATTCCTGAAACAGTATATTAAATCATTCATCTCAATTGAGATTTTGCTCACAAACTTCTAATATTTTCACCTATGGATTCAAAAACAAGATTACACTCAACCCCACTGTGAATCTCAGGTGGCCTGAGGTGTTCACCTTTGGTTGTGGTTGACTGTCAGCATGATTGGGTTGGGCCATTAAAGCAGCAGCTTAAAGGCATAGTGAGAGAGCAACAAAAAGCCAAAAAGCATCTCACACTTGGGAAAGGTGGAGGCCAATTCGTTACCAAAAGAATGAATGAATGAATGAATGAATGAATAAAATTAAAAAGAGGGCAAGAGTTAAATTACAGTATTTTAAACTTTTGTGTGTTTGTGTTTCTCCTCCATGCCTCTGCAGGGATGCCAGCCACAGGCTGAAGTTCACAGATGCATTGGGATTCTGATTTCACTGCCAACTTGGGAACTGTAAAGATGAGGCCAAACTGCATTTCCCATGGTGTGCGCATGCACTGTGTGACCCTAAACCCACCCCTTCTTCTGAGGTCCTAGGCTGCCTGCTGCTTTACTGTAGACTCTAAAGGCAGCAGACTTCTCCCCTGCTGGAAGGAGACAATTAGGTTCTTTCACATCGGTGTGACAACATTAAGTTTAAAGTTGCAAGAGAACTTGAAAGTAGCAAAAAATACCCTCAGACCCCTTCTCTTCAAATATCTTCTATTTCCTAATGTGCATTTTGAACAGAATTCTTGAAAGGAAGTTTTAATAGTTGCCATGACCCTTTATGCCTTCATTTCTTTTAGGGTTAAGAGCTCAGCTGTATGTGTGTTTATTATTATATTATTATTATTTTTTATTAAGGTGCCTTCTGAAAAGACTTGCATACCATATCTAAAAACCTCTCCCACATTTTTCCAGCTGTTGTGTGTGTTTATTGTCTTGGCACTTCCTTTCTTTAATCATCTCTGGCACTGCCTTCCTCCTGTCCCATGCTGCTACCAGAAATATCCTACTCAACAGCTGGTCTCTAAGGAAGAAGGCTGCTGAAATTTGGGGGGATCTCTCACATCCAAACCATAACACACTGTATTCTCACATCAACATTGTTTTATGAATTATACACTGTCACTGTTGCTATGATATATTTCAGAACACCATGCTTACTCAGAAATGTTCTAAGATCTGTTTATGCAGATTGTCCTAATTTACTAAAATGATGATATTTATGAAATATGCAATAGTGTCGCAACAATAATAGTGATGCGTACATTGTAAAATTATAGGCATAGATGTTTCCAGTACTAAAGTTAGGTGGATTCTACTATTTCTGCACCCTTTTCCATTTATAGTACTGCTAATAATATGAAATTTATGAAAAGTTCAAATAAAACATTTTTTTTGTTTTTATACTTCTTCTGAAATTAAAAAGGGGACAGAAATATGCTTTTAGAGAAGTATTGCAAGGAGATAATGATATTTAATCAAATTCATGAGAGTAGATGACTTCTTCTTGAGTCTTATGTGGAAAGACTTCTTGAGTCTTATGAGGATATAATTTAGGAATATAGTGTCTCCCTTTCATAAAATCAGTCTGCTATAATCTCTAATCTAGGATTTGTGTCATGAGACTTTGCCATTGGGTTTCTTTTCAAGAAGTTCATCAAAACATTATGTAATTTCCAGTCATAGTGAAGAAATTATATTCACTATTTTAACATTGTGAAAATATTGGAAAAGACACCAAAATTCTTTTGACTATCCTACAGCACATCATAGCAGTCTTCTGTGATCACATGAGGAGTTAGAGAGTAGGTTTGGGCTGGGGGAGAGAAACTAACTTTGATTGACAAGAGCTTATCTTTATTTAATCTATTTTTTTGAGGTATTGCAGTTGAAATCTAGGCAATTGAAAGGAATAAAGGCACAATTGTGAAACAAAGATTCTTGACCAAAAAAACCACTTAATTCAAGAAGGTTTTTCTATGGGAGAGTTATAAAGAGTTTGGGTATGAGGTTACTACTCCTCCTCTGACTGTGACAGAGGTTTTGCACATGGATTGTTAAATTTTAGCCCAAATTAAAAATGGCAATAGGCTTGGATAGGTTTAGCCACAGAAGTATTTTCTTTGCTGTTTTGTTGACTTGTCAACTACTTGGAAAGATTTCCTTCACAGAGGCCAACAATGAGTACAATGTAAGGCATAGAGCACATGGTGGTAATTTCTCATCAGATTGGTTAAGGACCAACTCTTAAGTCTTCATGTGCTTTGAGAAAAGATGACGTGCAGAAATTATAGACTTGTTTCCTAAGGACACACATAACAAGAGCTAATTGTTTGCTGCATGGTATTTGTATTTTGCAAATAGGCTCACCATTTTTTCCCTCATTCCTTCTTATGTTACACAGCAATCTCCCTCTTTGGTTTTGAAGACAAATACTATGTTCTTTTAGTATTGGCCCTTAAAATGAAACCACATACACAGTGTTTTAAGTCTAAAATTTAATCTGTTTTTTTTTTAACTTCCTTGTACAATATAGATGATCATCCCATATCTGATCATACCCCCATCCCCAGCCTAGGTCCAGCCTACATTTGTCTTGCTTTTTAAAAAAAAAAAAAAAAAAAAAAAAAAACCAAGCACACAATTTTAACATTACCCCTTTTCAGATGAAAATTTACCTGTATGTTTGCATTTTTTTAAAATTCAAGATCCTTTTTTGTATCTCAGTCCTTCTTTCCAGTTTTCCATTTCTTTTACCCTGGAGTATGTCCTTTTAGGTTTCCTTTAGTGAAGGCGTTTTAGTGGTGAATGTTCTTTTTATGTTCATTCAAACTACTTTTATTTTGTCCTTCATCTTGGTAGTTTGACTATACAATTCTAGGTAGAAAGCTGTTTTGATCTTTTTACCTCTTGGGGTGGTTGTGAAGATCCCCTTAGATTCATATCTAACACCTTTCCCACTATACCTGGTATGTTTACTCATTAAATAACAGTGCCTATTACTGTCTCAGAAAGAGATTGGAATTTACATTTGGTTGTGACAATTTACATTTGGTTGGAATGTCCACTCTTTTATTGCCTTTAATTTTTTAAAAATTTAACTTGAATTTCACTGAGATTGAGGTTGAGGTAGATGTAAGTGTAACTTTACTAACTTTGAAGGAAGACAGATATTGATTCAATTGTGGGTTGTCTTGCTTGCTATTTGTATATTCCTTTGGCAAGGGATTTTACCTAATTCTCAGTTTCTTCCCCTATGAAAAAGTCAGGCATAATATTTGCTGTTCTCAGTGATTGCAAAGGGTGCATGAAAATACGTAGCACAGCCTCAAATAGTAGATGGTTAATTTTGGTAATTCTAGCCTCTAATCCACTTTTATGACATGTAGAAATGTTGTTTTTCTTCTATTGTTCTAAGCTGTTTGTTTTTGTTAGTCCCCAAATCCATTTGATATTTGTCTTTAGCTGGGAAAATACATTTCAGGCCTGGTGTTTTTCTACCGGTAAGACTCTCTTTCATTTCTCTAAAAATTTGTTTATTCTATGTACTCTTCTGGCCCTAGACAAATTATTCAACCTTTCAGTGCCTCAATTTCCTCATCTGTTATATAGGACTAACAATAGTTCCTTCCTAGCCTGGTGTGCTGGCACATGCCTAAAACCCCAGATACTGGGCAGGCTGAGGCAGGAGGACTACAAGTTTGAGGCCAGCTTGGGCAACTTGGTGAGACCAGGTCTCAAAAAATGAAAAAGGAAGGGCACAGATGTAGCTTAGTGGTAGGACACTTGCCTAGCATCTTCGAGGCTCTGAGTTTAATTCCTAGCACTCCCCCCAATAAAAAGGAAAGGTTGTTATGAGGACTTGATGAATTGATACCATGTGGAGACCTTAGAGCAGTGTGTGGTACATAGGAAATGCTCAGGATTTTAGCTTTCATCATTGTTGTGAATAGTCAGGACTGCATTCTGTTGACTTTCAGAGTAAAAAAAATGCATTGCTTGCTGTGGCTTTGTTCTTTACTTGTGTATTAAGCTTCCATATATAACTTACTTCATTTGTTTCTTAATAAGATTGCCATGGATTAGGAAGGACATGTATTTTTTTCACACAATGAAATTATTTATTTTTATTGGACAGTTCTATGAGCCTTGAACTATAATGACTGCCACTATCAAGATATAGAACATTTTTGCTGGACTTGGTGGCACATTGCTGTAATCCCAGTGGCTTGTGAGGCTCAGGCAGGAGGATCATGAGTTCAAAGCCAGCCTCAGCAATGTCAAGGTGCTAAGCAACTCAGTGAGACCCTGTCTCTAAATTTAAAAAAAAGAAGGTGTGTGTGGGGGGGTGCAGGGATGTGGCTCAGTGGGAGAGTGCTCTTAGTTCAATTCCCAGTATTAAAAAAAAATTGAGCGGTGATCTCTTTTGCAATCTGTCATTCTTATACCTAGTTCTAAGCAACCACTGGTTATAGGGTTTTCTTATTTAGGATTTGTATGTATGGAATCATATGTTAATACACTTTTATATCTGGGTTCTTCCAGTCAGCATAGTTCTTTTGAGGTTCATCCATGTTGTTGGTATGTACCAGGGGTCTAGTTCTGTTTATTGGTCTGTGGTTGGATATACTACTGTGTCTTGCTTTGTCTTCCTGTTAATAAACTTTTGGGTTGAATTCTAATTTGGGACTGTTAAAAGTAAAGTAGCTATAATATATATGTAAAAATCTTTGTCTAGGTATTTTGTTAATTTCTCCTAAATAGCTGTTTAGGACTAGAAATTGAGTCTCAAAGAACATACATCTTTATGGGCAGAGTTAACCCAGGTATCATAGACAGGCACTAGACCTGGATTAGCATTTGATTTATCCTTCCCCCGACCCATTCCAATAAATGGACCCATTCCATTTTAGGACCCATTCCAATAAATCAGTGATTTTCACACTTTCGGACACCACAAGTATTTTTTTTATAAATAAGATATTGCTTATCATGTTTACAAACAAGCCATACTAGCAATGTAAACAGACTTCTCAGAAAGTTCTAACAGTCACATTTTGGCTATTATCCTCATGCTCTTAAGCAATGCCTATTGTGGAAGTGCTCTACTACATTTGGTTGCCTTGGGCTGCAGAGTTTTGAACCACGAGGTCCCGTTCTTGAACATATTGAGCATTTTATTTTTGTATTTTGGTGGTTCAGAGGCAAGAACCTTCACACATAAAATGCATAGGCTGGGTTCTAAAGCCTGTGAGGATAATGCTATTACTATCCTTGTTGCTGTAAACCATTGCTGGTAATATATTTCCTTTATCATAACAAAGGACTCTTTAGGCAATGTAGGGCCAGGTACATTCAAAGTCTTAAGATTACTTTTGTAGTAATTAGAGATGGAGCCTGTGCCTGTATGTTCCCTTGCCCTATATTGGAACTTCGATTCTCATCTTATGTTATCAGTGTCTAGGTTATGAAATCTGAAATGGACTTTGCCTTATTTTGCATTGCCACAACTGCATCAGAGCATTTTAATCAACTTGCTTTCATTGAAGTGTACAATTTTTCTTCTCGTTATATCTGCAAGCTCTCAAGTTTACAGACACGATCTCCTTGACTAGAGTAATATTACTTGGCCATTCTTGCATGCAAATTTAAAATTTAATATCTTGCTGAAGGTTTGTTGAGTTTTATGCAAATTCCAATTTGGATTATATTTTGGAGTTGTAAATTAGAAATTACATTTGGAGAGAAGTAATATTTGTGTGGGTTTAGAAAAACAATCTTATAATTTACAAGGTTCATGACATTTCTTCTGAAGAATTGGGATTTTGAGTATTCTGTGTGAGTTTAGAAGCTATCTTGCCAATTGTGTTACTGGTAATAAAGCCACAAAACACTACCAGTTTCTGTGCCAATTGTTTTTTTTAATTTTTGTCTTTTTGTCTTTCTGAGCCATTTGGGATTCACTAGATTGTCTCATTTATTCATTCATTGAACATTTGGTTATAGAAGCATCAAAAGTGCTTGGCTTTATTCATCATTTTATGATAAAGTAGCAAACCATACTGTTAGTCTTCATGAAATTACCTTCTACTTGGGAAAAACAAACTACAAGTGGATAAATAAGCAGATATTTGGTCTCTGATCGTGATTGAGTCTATGAAGAAAAATATTTCAGGTTCTTGGAGTAAGAGTATGCTGGAATTTGGATCCTGGATGTTAGGGAAGACCTAAGGTGACATTTATGCAAAGGCTTGAAAAGGGAATTGCATGAACTGTGCAATTTTTCAGAGAATGTCAGTCTAGGAGGAGAAACTGCTAAGTTTAAATGTCCTCAGAGGATACCCTTGCCATGTTTGGGGAGCAGCAAGAATGTCACCATGAGTAGAGTAGAATGGAAGGTAGAAGTAGGGCAGAGAGAGATGGCAGATTGAGAGGAGGTATTTTTTGAGTATACAGGGCCTTGTAGATACTGTAAAGATGCCTTTGCTCTGTGTGAGGTGAGGTGCCATGAATGAGAGGATTTTACATAGACTCTGATCACTATTTTAAGAGTGGCATTTATGTGGGAAAACACAGATCTTCAGATAATGGGCATAAGATGTCAGTATCAGTCATTGCAGTTCTGGACCTTAAGTGCTGCCCACAGAGGATTGGTGACCAAAAAGAAGCTAGAGTTGGACAGGAGATCTTGGCATTGTTGGCAGTTTGCGCATCCTCAAGATTATTTACCTGCAGCAGAAACCTAAGTAGCTTTGTTGCTGACACTCAGCAATCTGTGGTTTAATAAGTCCTCCAGGTGATTCTGATGCACTCTGTAGACCAGAGAATGTTGCTGGACTAGGCCCCACTCCAAGAGTTTCCGATTAATGAGTTTGGGGGGTGTCCATCTCTGCCATCCCACCCTCAATTTCATTTGTAAGTTCTCACATATTGCAGTGCTGCATGTCAGGGACAACACTTCACACTTTGAGAAATCACAGTCTGGTGAATGGGTACTGCTGTGGTGTTTGTCACATAGTTTACATCCCAAGCTCTGCCTTAGGCTGCTTAGAGCAGTAGCCTGGGCCAAATTGCCTCAGTTTGAATCCCAGCTGTGCCACTTAACCATGTACCGGGGTGTGACCTTCTGTGGTATACTTAGTAAGGTTCTGTGTACATGGTAAGTTCTCAGTAAATGCTGGCTATTCCATGGTATATAAGTATAAAGTGTTATGATGGATATAAAATGTAAATAATTTGCTAAATGTAAGCTCTGGGACTCAGTATTATAAGCAGGGTGTTGTATTGTTTCCAGGATGCCCTGTAAAGTATTATTAGGTCTGTCTTGCAAATGAGGGAAATGGCTTATTCATGATCATGTGGTTACTAATCAGCAAATGTATACTTCACATTCTGGTCCCTCTGGCTTCAGAGCCTGAAGCCTACCACTCTATGTGCCTGTCTTGGAGTACTAGATTGACTCACACAGATTCACATTCAGATCTAAGCCTGGCCCTTTTCAGGGTGAGCCAAGGGGAGGAGGACAGAGAGAGAAATAAAGATCATTTGATTAAGTTTTTAGATCTCAGGCCACTTTTTTCATCTGTAAAATGGTGATGAAGCATGCATAATTCATAGGGCTTCTATACTGAGAAGAATATAAGGTGACAGCATTGTTTGTTGTTTTCTTTAAAAGAAAATAATATTCTTGTTATCAGATTCTCAGCTTGGTATTAAGAGATCCTGTTCCCTTTATAAATACCCTTTTCTGTTTGGACTTGTAGATTCATTATTGCAGGAAGTTCACGTTCTAGTGGGGTAAAACTTTCCTAGATAAGGTATCCATACAGAAGAATGAAGTAGATGGGAAAGTGGATGTGTGGGGAGACCATATATCTGATTTTGATAGTTTTGAAATATTAAAAGCATTTTGAGATGACCTACACAGTATACCTAGCTGAGTGCTTAATACTCAGTGCTGAGGCTGATAGATTCAAAAGGCATCTAAAGATCATAAAGAGGGCTTTATGATATACTTCCTAATTACAGATTAAAAAAATTAAATTTAGGGTTGGGGGTATAGCCCAGTTGTAGTTAGCATGAGACCTTGAGTTCAACCCCCAGCACATCCATCCCCAATCAGATGTGATGGCAATTGTTATAGTTGTAAACTCCCACTTATCCGTGGATCAGATGTGTGTCAGCCTCATTTTTTTGAAAATATGGTTCTAAAATTAAAAAAGCCATTGGTTGACAAATACCTGTCACAAAGCTCTTAGAACTTCACCTAGGTATTAATGGTTTCTAAAGGATCTGGTGAAGCTCCAATATATCCTTACTCATTCAGCTGTTAGAGATTAGAAGAGAACTTTTACTGTTCTGAAAATACACATATAATTACAAGGAGCTTTCACTTACTTTTACTGTAAAAAAAAGTATGGCACTTGGGTAACCAAACAGGCAGCCTAACCTTCCAGAGTCCTTGAGGGCAACACTGTATATAGTGACTCAGGTTCTTAGAAATAAATTGTTCCATCAAAGAGAAGAATAGAAGCTTGTTCTTTTGGTATCTTTTAAGAATAGATGCATAACAAAGTGCATCAGAAAGCTCTTGGGAGTTTTAATAAAAATCTTCTTAGGGGTAAATTTAGGTTATTTGAAGGAAAAAAAATCACCAGTATGCATAAATACCATGTTCCTCAATGATGAGATTATATAAGTAGGAAGGCAGTGGGGTGGAGAGGTAGAACATGGGTCTTAGAGACAGATATGGGATGGGAAGCAGGTCACCTAATAAGTCTCTGAGCCCCAGCTTCTCCATTTGTGGATTAGGAATAGCATTTGAAGGGATGATTGATAGAATTAGAGATGACCTACATGGGCTTAGAGCACAGTGCTAATGCTGGCAACTGAAGATGATAAAAGGGCTTCATGACTCATATTTCTATAAGTCTATACTCTCCCCACTCCCAACACTTTTATGAGCTATAATTAATAACAAAATCCACCCACTTAAAGCACATGATTCAGTGGCTATTAGTGTATTTACAAGAGTTGTGCAGTCATAGCCACTGCCAATTTTAGGACATTTTTATCACCTAAGAAAGAAACCCACACCTAAGAAAGAAACTACACTCATCTCTAGTGTGCTACTCCTCCATCTTCTTCCCCAACCAGATCTTATAGGACTTACATTCCTTCCCTCACCTTCTTTTCAGCTATGGACTAAGCTGGTTTGCCTTTTGCTGGACCATGTGATTAAGATTCTTTGAATTTTTCTATAAATAACCCCCCCCCCCAAAGCATTTGTTTCTTAGAATTTGCTTTAGATATAGGAAATAACATTAATGAAAAAGTGAATAAGAAAGAACTGTTTATAAATATATAATTGTAGATAAACTCATTATTTTAGATATTATAGAAA
>NW_026011451.1:0-2887 GCF_001458135.2 Marmota marmota marmota
TGCTATGCCACTGAGCTACAGCCCCAGCCCCAGTTTACAATTTTTAAGAAAAGATATATTACCAAATATTTATGTTTTTTAACATAATGGAAGAGCACAAAGTCAAATTAAGCCAAGACCCATAAAATTCCTCACAAGTTTCATAAATATCAGGGGGAAAAATGTCTCCATTCTTTCAGAAAATGCCTTGCAGTTTCTCTTGGTATTTTTGAAGACAGACCAACCAGTACTAGGAAACTATAAGATAAACATTAGACATGATAAAATTAGAAAGGAAGAACCTGCTGAACTAGTGATTTGATTTCACATTTCTTGCATTTTATACCCTCTCACACATCAAGATGGACACCACCACTGGTTTAGACCAAGGCTTCCAAAAGAAATGGTAACAGAACCCAAACACCCCTGAAAAGTGATTTCATGAAAAAGCTCACTTAACAGAAGCATATGGCTATGTTTGTGTCCATTTCTGGGATCATTTGGGTTATAAAAGGCAACTTCAAAATGAAGTACAATATTATGGGGGGTGGGGGTGGGAGGAGACCTGCAAATTCAGAGTAAACAACTAAAACTGAACACTATCACCCTTTTTATATTCAGCCAAGAGAGAGAATCAACAACAACAAAAAAAAAAAAAAAAAAAACATAAATTCTACATTTTCTGGGACTTTGTTTTTCCCCTTTAAACAAAGAATTTACTTTCTACTCTTTTACCATCACCCTCTCATTTGGATCATTTGTTCCTATTTTAGTACAATGTGTCCCTAAGGAGTTTCAATGAGTTGTGAAATAATTGTTATTCACAAGCAAAAAGAAAGAAAGAAAAAGCAGGATTAACTGCAATTGCCACTACAACTGAGAACTTGCATCTTGCACTTTCACCATGTAAATAATGCACAGATCCTGCGGGAACATGCCAAACACCAGGATTCTTAATTAATGGAGCTCTTTAATGTGCAAATCAGGAACAAATTGCAAGTTCTGACTTGCATTGATTATGAAAACATTAATTGAATGAGCAAGACCCTAAGAAAGACAGAATCCCAAGTCTTGCAAGAGACCAAAAGAATACAAAGCTCTGGAAACCAGACAAGTCTGACCAATGTCTAAAATGCAAACCTACACCTGAGTGCTCTCCCTAGTACACAATGAATTAAAAAACACTGAACAAAAAAATCCAACAGTTTAATCAGAAAGCAATCACCATAAAAGCATCTTTCCACCACCATCTTGCATTAAGCAGAAAAATGTTTACTCCAGAAGCTTACAGATACTGCTTTCAGGGGGGGAAAAAAGCCCACTTTACACACACACACACATTCTTATATGTATATAGGTGTAACAAAACAATGCTGTCTCTTTAAAAAAAAAATTCATCCTATATAAATTATAGCCATAAACTTTTCCTGCAGTGCAGCCTAATTAATTCTTGTTCTATACACAAAGGGAAATGCTGGGTGACAAATGGGTGTGAAGCCAGAAAGCTGCCAGGTCTGCAAAACATTTTCTACTTCAATTTATAAGCAATTTTGCAGTAAATCATCAACCAGAACCTAGAATCTCAGGAATCTCTGAGTGTCCAAACCACATTATATCACTTATCAAAGAGAGAAGGAAAAAGAGTTTAAAGACATCTCATTTTTCAGTTCTAACTCACATCAAAATCCAGAAGCTCTGTGTAATCTATTATTCTCTTCTAGGTAAGGTACCAAAGAAATATATATTTCAAGCAAAAATGACAATATAGGTTGATGTAGCCCATTCCTCTATCCCTAGAAGCACTGTATCATGTATCCATTACCATAATAAATATCCCCAGAGTTACCTGAGAATAAACAAACAACAGCTTATTACCGCCCCCCCACCCAAGCAAACTGTTCACAATCAAGCCAAGTTCAACAGTGAACCAGTGGAAAACAGGTGGCAAACACTCCAAGGAAACAAGACTTATGGAGAAGAAAATGGAAACTCACAGGAGACAAAGAAAGCTGGGCTGCCTGTTAGTAGTCAAACCCTTCCCCCACTCCAACCTGTATTAGCAACTGATAATGCTCCACCCAGTGGTCTTACCTTTTCCAGAATGTTACATAAGTGAAATTTTAAAGTGCATAACCATTTGAGACTGACATCTTTCACTTAGCATAATACCATTGAGATTTATTCCTCTTTATTGCAGAGTAATATAACACAATTTGTTTATCCATTTACCCAATTTGTTTGAAGGACATCTGGATAATTTCCAGTTTTGCTGATTATGCATAATCCTGCTGTGAACATGCATGTACAAATCTTTGTGTGAACACATTTTCACTTCTTGAGGAAGATCTAAGAGTAGGACTGTTGAATCAGAGGATCATCTAGTAAATATATGGAGTAAACTTCAGAAGAAGACTTGTAAACTTTTTTTTTTCAAAATGGCTGTACTATTTCATATTTCCACCAGATATGACTATTCCAGGTGCTCTGCACTCTTTTAGCACTTGGTGCTGTCAGGTGTGTTTTTTTGCCATATGTTAACAGTAAAGTAAATGTTTTAATCTATTTCTCCCTCAACACTGATGATTAATGATTATGATTATGCTAAACATCTTTTCGTGTGCACATTTGCCATCCTGTATCCTCTTTTTTTGATAAGGTGTCTATTCAAGTTTTTTGCCCATTTTTGAGAATTCTTTATATATTCTGGACACAAGACCTTGTCAGATATGTGACTTGAAAAATTTCCTCCCAATCTGCAGCGTGTCTGTTAATTCTGTTAACACAAACCTTTTTTTAAAAAATATTTATTTTTTAGTTGTAGTTGAACACAATATCTTTACTTTATTTATTTATTCATTTTTATGTGATACTGAGGATCGAGCCCAGGGCCTCACACATGCTAGGCAAG
>NW_026011452.1:0-2887 GCF_001458135.2 Marmota marmota marmota
TTTTTTCTTTCTTTCCCTTTCCTTTCCTCCCAAGCATTACTACTTCTGCTATGTGTAATTTACTAAATGCAATAGGGGGATGTTTCAAGGCTTCCTATAGTGCTCCTAAGTACTTAGCTACCCCCAAATACTCCTGTCTATTCTCCTGTTAATATCTCCCTTCATTAGAGCTATCCTCCAAAGTAGCTAACCCATATCATCACATCTTTCTACCTAAACATAAAGTCCTAAGACCAAACCTCAGTTCTCTATATGCCATCAGAACCTGTATGCCTTTTATGAAACTAATGAATGTACTTTAAATTACAATTAAACCCAACATCTCTAGACATTGTCTCCCATCACAAAGGAGAGATCTCGGAGCTATACAAAACCAAAACAAATTTATAGGAGAAAATAATAACACAACAGTACACAGAGCTGGAAAGAAACATGAGCATCATGAAAAAACAAGGAAGAAAAGGAACACAAACAATGCAGGACAGCTCAACATTACAGGAGATGCTAGACACAGCAGACAGATGGTCAGATAAAGATTTCAAGATATACTTGCTTCAGTTAGTATGGAGTCTTAAAGAAGACCTTAGACAGCAAATGCAAACAATGAAAGATCACTTTGACAATGAATTACATAAACAAATCCAAGAAGCGAAAGAACAACTATACAGGGAGATAGAGGTTATACAAAAAAAATCAAACAGAAATCCTGGAACTGAAGGAAATTATAAACCAAATTAAAAACTCAAATGAGAGTATCACCATTAGAGTAGACCAAGTAGAAGTCAGAACATCAGACAATGAGGACAAAATATATCATCTCAAAAAGAGTCTAGTCAACTCAGAAAGGCTGGTAAGAAACCACGAGCAAAACATCCAAGAGATATGGGATATCATAAAAAAACCAAACTTAAGAGTTATTGGGATAGAGGAAGTTATAGAGGTCCAAACCAAAGGAATGAGCAATCTGTTAAATGAAATAATTTTAGAGAACTTTCCAGACATGAAGAATGAAACAGAAATCCAAATCTTAGACGCCTACAGGACGCTGAATGTACAAAACCACAAGAGACCCACACCAAGACACATTATAATGAAGATATCAACATACAGAACAAGGAGAGAATATTAAAAGCTACAAGAGAAAGGAGACAGATTACATTTAGGGGTAAACCAATTAGGTTAACGGCTGATTTTTCATCACAGATGCTGAAAGCTAGAAGATCCTGGAACAATGTATTTCAAGCATTGAAAGATAATGGGTACCAACCAAGAATATTGTATCCAGCAAAATTAAGCTTCAGGTTTGACAACGAAATAAAAACCTTCCATGATAAACAAAAGTTAAAAGAATTCGCAGCCAGAAAACCAGCACTGCAAAGCATTGTGGGCAAAACACTACACGAAGAGGAAATGAAAAACAACAATGAAAATCAACAGTGGGAAGTAGCTCAGTAAAGGAAAAAACTAATCAAAGAAGAAAAACAAATCAAGTTAAATAACAAAAATAAACAAACATGACTGGAAGTATAAACCATATATCAATAGTAACCCTAAATGTTAATGGCTTAAACTCACCAATTAAGCGACATAGGCTAGTAACCTGGATTTAAAAAATAGATCCAACAATATGTTGCCTACAGGAGACTCATCTGATAGAAAAAGACATACACAGGCTGAAGGTGAAATGTTGGGAAAAATCATACCACTCACATGGACCTCGGAAGCAAGCAGGGGTGGCCATACTCATATCAAATAAAATTGACTTCAAGCCAAAGTTAATCAAAAGAGATAAAGAAGGACACTATATACTGTTAAAGGGAACCATTCACCAACAAGATATAACAATCATCAATATATATGCCCCAAATAATGGTGCTGCAACGTTCATAAAACAAACTCTCCTCAAGTTCAAGAGACAAATAGACCACAACACAATAATTATGGTTGACTTCAATACACCTCTCTCACCACTGGACAGATCTTCCAAACAAAAGTTGAATAAAGAAACTATAGAACTCAATAACACAATTAATAACCTAGACTTAACTGACATATATAGAATATATCAACCATCATCAAGTGGATATACTTTTTTCTCAGCAGCACCTGGATCCTTCTCAAAAATCAACCATATATTATGCCATAGGGCACCTCTTAGAAAATATAAAGGAGTAGAGATAATACCATGCATTTTATCCGAACATAATGGAAAGAAACTGGAAATCAACAATAAAAGAAGGAAGAAAAACTCCTACATCACTTGGAGAATGAACAGTATGCTACTGAATGAACAATGAGTTACAGAAGACATCAAGGAGGAAATTAAAAAATTCTTAGAGATAAATGAAAACACAGAACATATCGGAATCTATGGGACAATATGAAAGCAGTACTAAGAGGAAAATTCATTGCTTGGAGTTCATTCCTCAAAAAAAGAAAAAACAAACAAATAAATAATCTCACACTTCATCTCAAAGCCCTAGAAAAACAAGAGCAAAACAACAGCAAATGCAGTAGAAGGCAAGAAATAATTAAAATCAGAGCTGAAATCAATAAAATCAAAGAAACAATTGAAAAAATTGACAACACTAAAAGTTGATTCTTTGAAAAAATAAATAAGATTGACAGACCCTTAGCCATTGCTAACGAAGAGAAAAAGGCAATATCACAACAGACACTACAGAAATACAGAAGATAATTAGAAATTATTTTGAAACCTTATACTCCAATAAAATAGAAGATAGTGAAGGCATCAATAAATGCCGCAGTCTGGCTGGGCACAATCAGGAGCCACTTGTCAAAAGAAACTAACTTTATTTTTAGAACCACACACGCCAAACAAAACAGTCTCTCAGGAAAAACCCTCAGAGCCTCAACTGCCACCACC
>NW_026011453.1:0-2887 GCF_001458135.2 Marmota marmota marmota
CATTAGCTAATAGGGATAGTTTGAGCTCCTCTTTTCCTAGTCGTATCCCTTTAATTTCTTTCTTTCGCATAATCACTTCGCATGCAATCTTTTTTTTTTTTTTTCAAAGATAGAGTGAGAGAGGGAGGGAGAGAGAGAGAAAGAATTTTTAATATTTATTTTTTAGTTTTCGGCGGACACAACATCTTTGTTTGTATGTGGTGCTGAGGATCGAACCCGGGCCGCACGCATGCCAGGCGAGCGCGCTACCGCTTGAGCCACATCCCCAGCCCTCGCATGCAATCTTAAGAAGATTTTTTTCACACTATTTGCCAAAATATTTAGGGTTTAGTTGTTTGAAGCTTTTTGAGCTGTCTCCCACAAAATAATGAATAATTGTTTCATCTCATACTACCACCAAGAAGAAGCACAAAGTTTACAGGACCACTCTGATTTCAGGAAGTAGGATACTTCAAATTTGGGGATTTCGCTCCAATTTATGTAAGAGAAAGTGAAAATTCCAAATGGATTAAAGCATTCCAATGTGAAGATGTACTAGACAAAAAGTGGTGCCAATGGCCCAGCTGTATGAACAATTTTATCCCCTAGATCTGTAACAATAAGAAATTGGTAGTAGGGAAAAAAGCTGGTGTTTAGATCAAGACCCTTAGGAGAATCCCAGTTGTAGACCATGAGGTTTGAGCAACAGTCTTTATCACCTGCTGTAGAGAATTAGATTTCATTTTGAAACAGCTCATGATACAAACCCAGGACTTGATAGGTACAGACAACATCAGGAATCACTTGAACTTGAGGCCAGAACTGTGAGATCCATCAGTCATGAGTGGTAAGCCAAGATTAGTAAGCTTAGTCTCATGGGCAGTTTGTTGATGCCTCAAGTCTCTGCCTTTCCAGTACAAGAAACTCCCCCTGGATTCACACTTATATACTTTGGGTGGAGAAGTGGCTTCAGGTCCCAGGTGATTTTAAGGAGCCTGACACCTGAGATATCCAGTTCAGCAGCCTCTAATAATAATATATTCATTAATGAGGGTTTTTTATGCATTCAAGTCTACTAATCACATTAAAATTAAAAAGAGATGCATAATTATTTTAATAGTAAATATCACAAACTACATCAAAATAGTACCAATTTCACAAGAAACTGATAAAAAGGTATTTATGTTGTATTTCACATTCTTTTTCTCATGTTATTTCTTTAAAATATAATATTATTATACATTTACATCACATGTCAATTTGGACACAAATGTTTTCTCAGAAATATTTGATCTTTTTTTTCATTTTATCATTTAGATTTGTTAAGATAGGTTTAAGTAACCAACTTGAGTGAAGCATGTTTGATAATATTATAATTACATAAATAATATTTATCTTTTGGGATTTCCAGCCACATATATTAAGCTGGTTCATGTTTCCTAGAATTATTTTGACTTTGAAGAACAGAAATGTTAGTTTAAAATGTACACTGTTTGACCAAGTGGCTTAAAAATTCCATAATATAAATAATGTACTACCACAATATTTATAAAGCTGAATAATGTGATTTTGGGGGTGTATGAATCAAATCAATGTTTTGGGTGAAAAAGTTATAAACTCTTGCTATTATTCAAATTTATGTTCAAAAAACGCAATATTGATTTTTAGGGACTATATTTATCATCACTTTTTTACTGTAAAAAACACTTCTTATCAAACTCAGTATGCATTTGCAGCATCATTAAACTATTTTGGTACTATGTGATGTCATGATCACCAAAAAGTGAGTGACCTGTAAAGGAAATGATCCTAGTGATCAGATGAATCTTGCCTCATTCTGTGTCTGTCAGTTAACTTCTTTCTCTACACACACATGCGTTTTGCCTAAAATATTCATATTCAATATGTCCATGATAGTATGGATGGAGATTATTCATGGGATCATTAAAATAGATTTCCAGACATGAAGGTGACCAGGCTATATAGTCTCTGCTCCATTTCAAAACATCAAAACCAACCCTGAGTTCCTAATATGAGATTACTCCCTCTGGGAAACACCTTGAGGTACCTGAGGGCAGATTAGACCTTTCATCATAGCAGATTAACCTTAGCTCTTACTGAAATAGGCATTTAATTATGAGAGAACTTGTTTTCCTTTTCTGCAATGCTTCTGCTAAACTGTTATCCATGAACTTAGGGAACATGAAAACCACTATAATGGTATTAAACATGGGCTTCTGAGTACAACATTTATGTAACAGCCAATAAAGGACAATAATGAGGACATGCTCCTGCCATTATTACTCTTATGATTGTCCCCTACATCCTCAAATACCAAGCTTGATAGAAAGGTTGAATGATACTGAGAACTCAGTGATAAAACCAGTTGAGTGACTATGTGCAAGTCCAAAAAAAATAAATACTATTTTTTGTGTAGCTAGGTTTCTGGAACAGGAGAGAAGGCGTGGAATTGGGAGTTACACCACTCCCTATCCTTAGTCACCAACTAGCACAATGTTTGCCTCCCATATTGGAGAATTCACATTATGCTGGTCTAGTGCAGAGGTTTTATTTACAAAAGGAGACTGCTTCCACAGAAGACACAAGAATGACTTAATTAACCTGGGTCTGAAGCCCTTTGGACTACTCTGAAAGGAAATCATTAGACCAAGTTAGGGCTATTGGGTCACGGTTGGTCCTGATAATCAGGGAACTAGGTTGTCACTGAAGACTTGAAGTAAGAAGGCACCTGCATTGGATGCAGATGATAACTTCCTTACTCTGTAATGAAAGTCAGAAAACCAGCACAACCCAATTCAGAAGGACTTTTGATAGACCAGTAGTGTCTGGAATGAAGATTTGCACCAACACACTTGACAAGACTATAAAAAAAAAAAAAAAAAAAACC
>NW_026011454.1:0-2886 GCF_001458135.2 Marmota marmota marmota
GACCCTTACACTAACCCTAACCCTTACACTAGACCTAGCCAAAAAAATAAGCTTGAAAATATCCCTAATGGTAACCCTAGACCTGACATTAGCCCTATCCATAATCCTAGTCCTAATCCTAAAACAAACCCTAGCCCTTATCTTAGCCCTAAACATAGCCTTAATCATAACCCTAACCCTAAACCTGGGCCTAACCCTAACACTAACCCTAGCCCTAACCTTAGCCCTAATTTAGCCGTATCCCTAACCCTAATCCTAACCTAGCCCTAAGACTAAGTCTAACTCTCACACTTGCCCTAAAACTAGCTCTAAACCTATTTCTTACTGGAACCCTAATTTTAGCTCTAATCCAAAGCCTAACCCTAGACATTTTCTTAGCCCTAGCTCTAACCCTAAATCTAAGCTTAAATCTAAATCTAATCCTAACCATAAGCCTAAACCTAAACCTAACACTAGCCCTAACCCTTACCCCAATGCTAATCCTAAAACCAGTCCTAACTCTAGCCCTAGACCTAATACAAAACAAAGCCATAGCCCTAACCCTGACCCTTAACCTAAACCAAACCTTAACCCTACACCTAGCCCAAACCTCAGCGCTAATTTGAGTTTTAAGCCAAAAACTACAACTAACACTGAACCTGACCTAACCCTAAACCTAGCTCTAAACATCACTCTAACACTAAACCTAAATCTAACACTAGACTCAGCCCTAAAGCTAACCATAAAACTAGACTTATTTGTCACCCTAATACTTATATTAGACGTAACCTTAACCCTAGACTTAACCCAAAAGCTAGCCCGAATCTCTGCCCTAACACTAGCTTTAACCCTAACCCTAACCTGAACCCTAACACTAGCACTAATTATAAACATAACCCTAGCCATAACCTTAGCTCTAACCCCATTCATTACCCTAACCATAACCCTAACCCTAATGCTAACCCTAGGCTTAAACGTAACTATATCCCTACTCATAACCCTATTCATTTCCCTAAACCTAACCTGAAACCTAAACCTAACCCTATCATTACCCTAATTTTAACCCTAAAGCTAATTTGAGCCCTAACTTAAAACTTTAACCTATCCCAAACACTAATAATGACCCTGACCCTAATAATACCCTTAGCTCTAAACCTGACCCTAACCTTAAACCTACCATTACACTAGATGTAACCATCAACCTAACCCTAAAACTATCTTTAACTATAATGCTGGAATTGAAAGTAGCCCTAGCCCTAACCCAAACCATAACCCAAGTTTTAACCCTAATTCTAACCCTTGCCCTAGCCCTAAACCTAGCTGTACCCCATCCCTTATCCTAAACCTAACCATAACCCTAAACCTAACCAGAACCCATCGCCCTAATCCTAGGTCTAACAATAACACTAGGCCTAGCACTAATCCTAGCCCTAATTTAGTCCTATCCAAACTCGTACCTTAGCCCTAAGACTAACTCTTGCCCTAGCCCTATCGCTAGTTCTATCCTTAGTCCTAGCTCTAATCCTAACTCTAAATATAAACCTAACTCTCAATTTAACTGTAACCATAAGCCTAAACCAAGTCCTAACATCGTCCTAACAATAATGCTAATCCTAAAATTTGAACTACCCCTAGCCTTAGTCATAAAACAAAACCAAGCCATAGCCCTAACACTAACCCTTATTCTAAACCAAACTATAACCCTACAATTAGCCCTAACCCTAACTCTAAAACTAACCCTGAACCTGACACTGACCCTAACACTAATCTTAGCTCTAAACATTACCTTAACCATAAATTAAGCCTAGCACTAGACCTAGCTTTAACCCTAACCATAAAACTAGCCCTAATCATAACCCTAGTTCATACATTAGTCATTGCCCTAACCATACCCCTAACCCTAACCAAATCCTACCCGTAATCTAAGCCCTTACCCTAGATTTAACCCAAATCTTAACCTCACACACTAGCCCTAACCATACCCTAGCCCTAACACATTCCCTTACCCAAAGCCAAACCCTAACCTAAATGCTAACTCTAGTACTAACCCTAATCCTTAGCCCAACTTATACTCTAACCATATTACTAGTCCTAACCCTAGCCCTCATTCTAGCTCTAACCCTAACCCTGACCCTTATTCCGACCCTAACACTAACCCTGGGTCTAAACCTAAACCTATCCCTAAACCAAACTCTAACACTAGCCCTACCAGTAACCCTATATCTATACTTAACCCTGAAACTAGCCCCAGACCTAAAGCTAATCCTAAAAATAGTTATAACTCTAGCCCTAGACCTAAACAGAAACCTAGCCATAGCCCTCACAATAACCCTTAACCTAAACCAAACACTAACCCTATGCCTAGACCTAAACCTAGTCCTAATTCAGGCTATAACCCTAACCCTAACCCTATCCGGAATATTGACCCTTACCCTAACACTAGACCTAGCTCAAAACCTGATCCTAACACCAAACCTTGACCTAACACTAGACCTAGACATAACCCTAACCCTAAAACTAGCCCTAAACATAACCCTGGCTCTTACATTACCCACAGTTCTAAACCTAGCCCTAAACCTAACTTAAAACCTAGCCCTAATGCTAGGCTTAAACTTAGTCCTAAGCATAATCCTAACACTAATCATAGCCCTAACACTAACCCTAACCCTAACCCATGCCTTAGACCTAACCATAGCTCAAGGAAAACCCATTCACTAAACATAACACTAGCCCCATCCTAAACCCTAACCCTAATCCTAGATTTAATGCTAACTTTAATCCTAGCCCAAACTTTAGCTCTAACCCTATCCATTACCGTTACCCTAACCCTAATTATAAACCTATCCCTAACACTAAACCTAACCTTAAACATAAATGTAACCCTAGACCTAACCCAAAACCTAACCC
>NW_026011455.1:0-2886 GCF_001458135.2 Marmota marmota marmota
CCCTAGACCTATGACTATCTCTAACTCTAATCCTAGCCTTATCGCTAGTTCTATCCCTATCATTTACCATAACCCTAAACATAGCCCTAACCCTTGCCCTATCCTTAGACCTAGCCCTAACCCTAGATCTAACCCTAACTCCAAGTCTTAACCTAACCCTAAGCCTAAGCCTAACAGGAACACTAGCCCCAATCCTAATGCTAATCATATAACCTAGGACAAAAAAAAAACAAAAACTGAGCAATAGGGGCTGAGCATGTGGCTCAAGCGGTAGCGCTTTCGCCTGGCATGCACGTGGTGCTGGGTTCGATCCTTAGCTACAATAAAAATATAATTTTAAAAAAAGATGTTTTGTCCACCAAAAACTAAAAAATAAACAAAAATTAAAAATTCTCTCTCTCTTTCTCTCTCTCTTTCTCTCTCATCTCTCTCTCTTTCTCTCTCTCTTTCTAAAAAAAACCTGAGCAATAGTCTTAATCTTAAACCTGAAATTAAACCAAACCTTAACACTACAGCAAGACTTAACTCTAGACCTAATTCAAGTCCTAACCATAACCTTAAACTAACCCTGACCCCGATTCATATCCTAACACTCACCCTAGGTCTAAACATCACCCTAAATGTAACAGTAGCCTTAATTCGAGTCATAACCCTTACCTTAAAACTAACCCTGATGCTGATTCATATCCTAACAGTCAACATTGCTCTAAAGACTGCCCTCAATTTAAACTGAACCCTGAAAGTAATCCTAGCACTTATTTGAGTCCCAGTCCTAACCTTTAAACTAACACTCTCTCTGAATCATATCCTAATATTAACCTAGCTATAAATATAAACCGTAACATTTAACCTAACCCTAACACTAGACCCACCCCTACCCCTAACCCTAATTGTAACCTAGTTCTTACATTATCTATTGCCATAACATTAGCCCTAACCCTAACACAAAAATTAGACCTAATCTGAGCCATAAACCTAGAATAAACACTAAACCTTACCCTAACTCTAGCCCTAACCCTAGCTCTAAGCCAATCCCTTACCCAAAGCAAAACACTAACCTTAATGATAACCTAAACCTATCACTAATCCTTAAGCTAACCAAAGCCCTAACCCTATTAATAGTCATAACACTACCCTCACTCTAGCTCTATCCCTATTCCAAACCCTATGTAAACCCTGACCATTATTTTAACCCTAACACTAACCCTAGGTCTAACCCTGGCCCTAACCCTAGACCAAACCATAACACTAGCCCTAGACCTAAACCAAATTCTAAAATCTTGCCTTAACTCTACCCCTAGACCTAAACAAAAACCTATACCTAGCCCTTAAAGTAACCCTTAACCTAACACAGAAACTAACCCTACCCCTAGACCTAAACCTAGTTCTAATTCTTGCTGTAACCCTAACTCTAACACTAACCCAAAAACTGACCCTGCCTTTAAGAGTAAACCTAACCCTAAACCTGACCCTAACCAAAAATGTAAATCTAACACTAGACCTAGCCAAAATCTTAAAGCTCCAACTAGCCCTAATCATAACCATAGATCTTACATTACCCACATCACTAACCCTAGGCGTCAATCTAACACAAATCCTAGAGCTAATCCTAGGCCTAAGCATAACACTAACCCTAACCCTAACCCTAACCAAACACTTGATTAGTCCTAACCCTAGCTCAAAGCCTAACCCTTATTCTAAACATAAACCTACACCTATCCCTAAATATGGTCCCAACACTAGCCCTAACCTAAACTTAGCCCTAGCCCTAAACCTAGCTCTAAACCTACTCATTACCATAAAAGTAACCCTAAAACTATTAATAAACCTAGGCTTTACCCTAACCCTAAACCTAATCAGAAAACTAACACTAAACCTAAACCTAAACCTCACACTTGCCATAGACCTTACTGTAGCTCAATCCTAACACTTACCATAAAACTAAACATAACCATAGCCCTCAACTTAAACCTCAACCTCAATCTAACACTAACCATAAGTATCAAAGAAATTTGTACAAAACTTATTCTCACACTAACACTACATCTAACCCTAGCCCTAACCCCACACCTAAAACTAACCCTAATATAATTAGAGAACCAATGATCCTAGAAGTCCTACACTTGGAGAGCTTTGTGGGGCAAGCTAAATAATAAATCCTACTCAGTATCAAACAAATCTGACAAAATAATTATGGGAGAAATTTCAGTGCATGCATATTCCCTGTTTTCTCCAAAAGGGCTCTTAGATAAAGTTGTTTTTGCATGATTCATCTTAGCCCTACACTCACAAGGAACATACCAGAGGGTTCCCACAAAAATTGAAGGTGTGTGTGAAATTTCATGCAGCTAGCATAAACCCAGTTTTATTTCCGGGTCCATTTACATTTACTCATATAGGTTAAAATGAAGTAAAATGGAAATATTAACTGTTCTGGACACCAAAACATTGAAACAAAATGCCTAAACCTGGGAAACAGAGTAAAGTTAGTTAAAGATGAATCCTGGATTGTATCAAAGAAATTTGAATAAAGTAACTCTAACGCTAACACTACCTCTCAACTGAACCTTAATCCTAACCCTAAACATTAACATAGCTCTATCCCTAACCCTAACATTAACCCTAATTTTAACTGTAACCATTGCCCAAACCCTAGCTGTAACTCTATCCATTACCATAACTCTAACCCTAACCTTAATGCTAAATGTAGCCATTACCCCAACATTTACTTTAGACCTGCTCTAATCCTAACCTCATTCTAACCCTAAATCTAGCCCAAATCATAACACTTACCTTAAACCTAACCCTAACCCTAGGCCTAAACCTAACCCTAACCCTAACCCTAACAGTAGTCCTAATTCTAACCATAAACGAAGCCCTAATCCT
>NW_026011456.1:0-2886 GCF_001458135.2 Marmota marmota marmota
AAATAATTGTGTGTGTGTGTGTGTGTGTGTGTGTGTGTGTGGTGTAAAGACACACACACACATAAATAATTTTATATATGTGTATATAAAATAAAATGTGTAGATGCTCATAAGAGGAGGAAAAAAGAAAATGCAATGCTCCTGGGTTAATAATCTCTCAGGGTAAGAGTTATAAGTAATTTTCATATTATTAGATTTTCTATACTAAACACAAGTTTGTGATTATCAAAGAGTTAAAATATTTTAAAATAGGATTCCAGGTTATATAGGCTTTTGTCAGACTCGGGAACCCATCTGAGCACACAGTCCTCTATCCAAGAATGTAGTATCCATAATAAGTAAGATATGCAACCATTAAAGAATAAAATAGGTTTATTTGGATTTGGGACTCTGAATCGTTCTGTCTCTACTACCTGACCTCCTCCCACCACAACTCCTGGATCTAGATGAGCTCTGGCTCTGGCTCTGGCTCTGGCTCTGGCTCTTACTCTGGCTCTGGCTCTGGCTCTGGCTCTTACTCGGGCTCCGGCTCCGGCTCTTACTCCCGCTCCGGCTCCGGCTCCGGCTCCGGCTCCGGCTCCGGCTCCGGCTCTGGCTCCGGCTCCTGCTTTTTCTGCTCCTGCTCCGACTTCGGCTCCGGCTCCGGCTCCTGCTCCTGCTCCGGCTCTGGCTCCTGTGGCTCCTTCGGCTTCTATGGCTCCGGCTCTGGCTGCCCCGGCCCCTGCTTCGGTCTCTTTTTCTTCCTCTGCTTCGAGAATTGTGCCTCTCACGACTCTTTGTCATGTGTTTGTGAGATTTCTTCGCCCTGTGTGCACTTCTCCTCTTCCTCTCAGACTCCCCATTTCTCTTGTACTTGTGGTCAGCACTAGGGCTTCTTCTCCTCCTCCTGCCATAGTATTCTTCGTGGTGGCCCATCCTCTCCCTCCTCTCTGAGTTCTTACCAAAGGAGGAGCCAGTCCGATCCGGAGACAGGTAGATGTCTCTATTAGCTTCCCAAAATTCATTGTTGGGATTTCTGAATACATGAAGAAAGTTGCAGTGTTTTCCTCTTGGACATTGTTGTATTTCAAACAAACCTGCAATGGCACAGTGAGAAAAACAGCAACTACTACTGTGTATTCTGAAGATGGCACTTCGTTCCAAAGGTACATTTCTGATGTTCGGATATGTTTGAATTACTTCCTATTATTTGCTAGCTAAGAGGCTTACATATATTGATTCTCAAAATTTCAAAAACATTCAAATGTTCTGACAACTAAAACTCAGAAGTTTTAATTAACCAGAATATTCTGTACACCTATTTTGTATCATCAGAGTGCAACTGAACAAGTGGTGACCACATTACCTTTTCTACAGTAATTACATCCCTAATAACACGGAAGAGCCAGGCCTTGGGGTCCCTGTGGTGATGACCTCAAAAGCGCATGGCGATGGCAGGACAGAACCACTGGTCAAAAGAAAAGGCCTATCATAGGTAGATGAGCCTATATTTTCTTAACGCTTTAAAAGTAAGATTATAGCCAGGCATGGTGACAAACACCTCCAGCAGCTTGGAAGACTGAGGCAGGAGAATTGCAAGTTCAAGGACAGCCTGAGCAACTTAGCAAAACTATACCTCAAAAAAGTGTGTGGGGGGTGCTGAGGATGTAGTCCAGTGAGACAATGGGAAAGCACCCTTGGATTCAATCCCCAGTAACTAACACACACACACACACACACACACACACACACACACAAACCAAAACAACCCATTAAATTCCTATTCCCCAAATAGATAAAACAGCTAGAAATGAAATACTCCTATACCATATACTATATACAAAAATGAACTCAATCTGGATCAGAGACTTAAATGTAAGAGACAAAACTATAACTCTGAAGAAAACACAACATTTGAGACCCTGGGCTAAGCAATGCAGTCCTAGATATGATACCAGAAATACCAGTCCCCCCAAAAGAAAGAAAGTTGGACTTCATTAAAATAAAATAATGCCAGGCATGGTGGCACACACCAATAATCCTAGCTACTCAGGAGGTTGACACAGGAGGATTGCAAATTTGAAGCCAGTCGATGCAACTTAGCAAAAGCCTGCCTCAAAATAAAAAATGAAAAGGGATCGAGAGATAGCTGAGTCAGGTATAGTGCCCCTGTGTTCAATCTCCAATACTGAAAAAAATAAAATAAAAATAAAAATCTTTTGTGCTTCAAAGAACACAAAAGTAAAAAGACAACCCACAGAATAGGGGAAAATATTTGCAGATCATAATTTTTTAATATATATTTTTTTAGTTGTAGGTGGACACAATACCTTTATTTTATTTATTTATATGTGGTGCTGAGAATCAAACCCAGTGCCTCACACATGCTAGGCGAGCACTCTACCACTGAGCCACAACCCCAGCCCTGCAGATCATATTTATGATCAGGTACTTGCATATAGAATACATCAAGAACTCAGTAATAAAAGAAGAAACGGGCTGGGGGTGTGGCTCAGGTGGTGGCGCGCTCGCCTGGCGTTCGTGCGGCCCGGGTTCGATCCTCAGCACCGCAAACGGAGATGTTGTGTCTGCCGAAAACTAAAAAATAAATATTAAAAAATTAAAAAAAAATAAAAAAATAAAAGAAGAAACAACCTGATTAAAAATGGATTAAGGATCTAAATAGATACTTCTCCAAAGAAGATATAGAAATGGCCAATAATAAAGACACAAAAAGATGTTCAAGGTCATTAGCCATTAAGAAAAACAACAAAGCTGTTATTTTTAAAATGGGAGGGGAAGGAGGCTGGGGCTTATAGCTCAGTGGTACAGCGCTTGCCTCGAATATGTGAGGCACTGGGTTTGAGCCTCAGCACCACATAAAAATAAATAAATAAAGATATTGTG
>NW_026011457.1:0-2886 GCF_001458135.2 Marmota marmota marmota
GTCACTACCCCCCCCCGCAGCGCTCTTATCTTTTGTGTGGCATTTTGCACTGCCTGTCATTGTGTGTGATTTGCTCCATTTCTTCTTGTCTGTCCCTACCCTCTAGAACCTCAGCTCCAACAGGACAGGACAGTGGCAAAACGGTGTCTCAGGAAACACTATTAAATAATAAAGGTAATGAGTACCATCAAGTTGAAATGAAATGTCCTGAGTACCAGCCTCACAGCTGACAGCTGTTCTCCAGCGCCCACTTGTCATTGGAGTGGGCTCTTCACCCCACTTCTCTTTCTTTTTGGTTCATGCTGTGGCTTAAACCCAGAACCCTGCACATGCGACGCAAATACCCTCATCTGACTTCTTACAAATGGAAGTACCTTCCTTTCCCCGCTGGAGAGTAGATAAGATTCCACTGAGTTGTATTAAATCTAGTATTTTTCTTTCTTAAAAGGAGACTGAGATTCAAAGAAATGAGACTACACATTCGTGACATTTGTTGTTGCTTTTATTCCTCAAACTAAAAAACAAACAAACAAACTTTTATAAATAATAAATAGGTGAGGACATCAGGGAAGATCAATAAGGGTGAGAAAATAAGATGAAGTCAAAGTCAATGTCAGTACATCCGGGTGAACACCACACCATGGTGAGGCATCATCCCTCACCTGTTAGGACCAGTATTATCAAAACAACAAGTTAACAAGAGGTGATGAGGATGTGGAGAAATTGAAGCCCTTGTACATTGTTAGTGAGGAAGTTAAATAGTGCAGCTGCCATGGGAAACATGTATGGATCCTAGAAAAAAAAATTAAAATAGAAGTATTATGTGATTCAGCAACCTTGCTTCTGGGTGTATATCCCAAAGAATTGTAATCAGGATCTCAAAGAGATATTTGCCCTCAGCATTATTCCCAATGGCCAAGATATGCAAACAATCTCAATGTCTATCAACAGATAAATGGATAAAGAAAATGTGTTGTATTCATACAATGAAAGGCTATTCAGGCTCAAGAAAAGGAGAAAATCCTCCCATTTGCAAAAATATGGATGAACTTTGAGGACAATGGGCAAAGTGAAATAGGCCAATCCTCAGAAGCTCAAATGTTCCATGGTATCACTTATATGAGGTATTTAAAATCTTCAGACTCATGGCTGGCGATATAGCTTAGTTAGTAGAGTGCTTGCCTCGCATGCACAAGGTCTTAGGTTCAATTCCCAGCACCACACACACACAAATCTTCAGATTCATAGAAGCAGGTGGATGCCCAGGAGAGCGAGAAGGGGCGAGAGGGCATTGCTATTCTGTGAATATAAGGTTCCACAGGTGCAAGATAGGTAAGCTCTGGATTGTGCCTATAGTTCACAATACTGCATTGTACACTTAAAGTTTAAGAGGGCAGTTCTCACCTTAAGTGCTCCTACCACAATATTAAAAAAATTCACAGGGACCTGTAAGAAGTGCCAACTCAAAGAAAAAGCCCCACAAGCCCCTGAGGTGGAGCTCCCTTCACCCAGGAGTCGTTCTAAGGGAACTCTTGGGTGTGATGGACAGCATCCTCCCCCACAAGCATGAGCGAGTTTCCAGAAATACTCCTTAGAGCCCTGTGAGCAAATTCCACGTGCAGGTTAGTGACAGTGAATCCTGGGATTAGGATCTTCCTCAGAAAAGGGATGAAAGGGGAGGGAGGTGGAGAGTCACAAACTAGAATTTCCTTCTTTGGAGTCCCTGTTGGTGTTCCCCAGAGTGTCAGGGATTTTCGTTTTCAGGGATTTTGTCCCTTCCCATGGGGACAGACATGTGGGGCTTGTACAACACCCCAAAGCATGAGCAGGTGCGTCCTGTAGAAAGAAGCTTGTGGCACTGGCTTGGTGCCCCCGGGCGGAACCAGGCCCTTTCTGCAGACACTGTTGCTCCTTACCTGTGTCTGGTTGGTGCCTGATAGTGCTGAAGCTGGCATGACCCTCTTGTGGGCACACAGCCTCCTGAGCAGATGACGGGGCATGTCGGGAATTTGTGATGTGCTCTCAGGGCAAGCTCAGGCATCTCCCTTTTCATCTGTCACCATTAGCCTGTCCTCCGTCCCTTCTATTATTGACTTCTCTCAACCTGGCTCTGGACGGAAGAGTTTTGAATATGTTTTGCTATCAAACATGAAGTTAGAAAGTCAAAATTAAATGTTATATCCTCTCCTTCATTTCAGGCTATCTCCTGGGGTCTGTAACCTCAAGCATCCTTTTAGTCTACACCTTTAAAAATAGAGCTTGAATTAAATCTTTGCAATTCTTTTTGACTTTCTGATCTCTTTTCTCAGTCTCTGGTGGCATCCCCTGGCCTCCCCCACTGACAGTCTCTTCTAATTAGGGCCTGACGTTTACTTTCTGTCCCTGCAACAATGACTGAGTTGGAGGTAGGTGAGTGAGAGCCAATGACAGGAGAGCAATGGAAACACACAGACTGGGCTGCACCAGGTTTAAATGGACACACACCAGTCCATGTCTAGCCAGGCCTCTTTGTTTTATGAGTTCCGGTTTTGTTTCTGTTTGTTTTATTTTGTTTTGTTTTTTTTGTACTGGGGATTAAACCTGGGGCACTTAACCACTGAGCCACATCCACAGCAGTGCTCCCACCCCCTGTAAAAAAAAAAAAAATGTTGAGACAGGATCTTGCTAAGTTGCTTAGGGCCTCACTAAGTTGCTGAGGGTGTCCTTGAACTTGCAATCCTCCTGCTTCAGCCTCATGAGCTGCTGGGATGACACTAGTGCCTGCGTCACCATGCCTGGCTTCTTTTATGGTTTCCTGATCACCCCTTCAAAACCTCTGTGAACCTCAGCATATCCCCAGGGCTTCTGCTCTTTGGTCTTTCTTCCTGTTGCTTCTATTCCGCCGCC
>NW_026011458.1:0-2886 GCF_001458135.2 Marmota marmota marmota
TTATTTTAGTTTTGAGATATGGTCTTGCTAAATTGCCCAGGCTGGCCTAGAATACGTGTTCCTCTTGTCTTAGCCTCCTGCATGGTTGAGAGTACAGACCAGTGCTAGCCACCTATAATTTCAATGAAAGAAAGACAGACAATAAATAGAATAGGAAAATATAAAGCACACAGAAAAATTAATTTGAAAAGGGAAAGAATATTTTATATAGCATGTGAGGGACAGCCTCCTTGATGATATGCTGTTTGAATAGTGATCTGAATGAGGTGAGGAGGTCATGAAGTTAGAATGGGAGGTAAGTGGGAACATCTCAGGTAGATGGAACAGTAGAGTCAAAAGCAAGTTTGTGATATTTTTAACTAACTGCAAGGAGGGCCTTGTGTCTAGAGCTGTGAGAGTGAAGAGGAGAATTTTCAGAGATAAATTAAAAAGTAAATCAGGAAAGTAAGAGCATATACAGACCTGGTAGAACATTGTCTGGGCTGCCTTTCACTATGTACTGTCAAATTGAAAACACTTCAGATTGTGAGCTTCACTCTTATTCCATGTATAACTAAGAAAAAGTTGCCATGTAAATGATGGCACAATTCCATTTTTTTTTTTTTTGACAAATCCAGGGATTAGAACCCAGGGTCTTGTGCTTGCCAGGTAAAGGCTCTACCACTGAGCTATGCCCCTAGTCCAGTTCAGTACATTGTAATCACACAGAATTTTGTATTTACTTAAATAACTCATTTTGTTTTACTTAGACAAAAAGTTCTTTAACATGCCCTGCGAGCCTACATCTGTTTCTTTTGACATACACAGTAAGTTCTCATTTCAGTGTTGAGTCATAGTGTTAACTTGAAGACCTTAAATACACGATGTGTCATCCCAGCTGGTTATGATGGTACACACCTGTAATCCCAGCTCCTTGGAAGTCTGAGACAGGAGGATCACAAGTTCAAGGCCAGCCTGGGCAACTTCCGGAGACCCTGTTTCAAAATAAAATTTTAAAAAGTGTTGGGGTATAGCTCAGTGGTAGAGAATTAGCATAGCATGTGTGAGACCCTGAGTCAGTCCCTTAACAGTGCTAAACAAAAAACCAACAGTGCCTATGCTGCAAATGTACTGATGACACCATAAGCAGCTATGACCAAGTTTGTCACATAAAATGACTACCACCTGACAATGGCCATCTGTCCAACAGTGAATATAAAATAGTATCTTCTATTTACTGTTGGACAGATGGCCATTCAAATACACACACACACACACACACACACATATAAATTATATATGGGGTAGGGATGAATTAGTCAGAAGAGGGTCTTGGGAAAAGGCATGGTGATTTATTTAAGGAATTGCTCTTGTTGCCATGAAAAGAAATGAGCAAAGGTAGAGAGAGCTGGCCGTATTTATCTTAATGATGATTTCGATTTATGATTGTACTTTGGTTCAGAAATGGTAGGTTAATGGTGGTATGTCATGGTCAGATTCTAATCAATTTTGAAGATACAATTGATAGGATTTCTTTTTTCTATTAGTTCTGATATTTAATGTGGAGTATTAGAGAATGACTTCTAGGTTTAGGGCTTGAGATGAGGAAGACTGTAGAGGAATAGATTGGAATCCACTGAGGTCAGGAGACTACTTTTGGACATGGTACCTTTGAATTACCTATTACACAGTAAAATGGAGAAGTGGGTTGGGCAGTTAGAAAATGAGTCTGAAGTTCACAAAAGATGTAGTCTGAAGATATAAAGTTGATTTAAAATGACTGCATTATAGTATTGATATTTAATACTATGAAAGAGGATGGCATCACCTACAGAAGTGCTTTGCAGTCACACCTAAAGTTACATTTTATTTCACCATATCACAAACAAACACTGGGAAAAATGTATTGGCTCATGTAACTTCATCTTATATGTGCGATACATTTTGTTTTTCTTGTCTCATCAATCTCTCCTTGTTCAAAAACCAGTGTGACTACATATTCCTCAGATTGAAAAACACAAAGCTAGAGTGGACCGGGAACAGAGGAGAACTGTGTCCCAAGGACTATGTTGTTTGATGTCCTATGTGCAAAGACCTTCGACAATGCCTAGCATAGAGGAAGGACTCAAAAATGATAGTTTTTGTTATTGAAAGGTTCCCTCTCTCCAAATATTCCTTGATTTATTTTTATCACTCTTACATTTAGAAGGCTCAGATTATAGCTTTCAGAAAAAAAAATAGGTGCTAAATTAATTTTTGATATTTTATCACCATAAACTCAGTAACTTAAAACATGGATTTATTATGTCAACTTCTCTGGATCAGAGATCCTGGTACAGTTTAAACTGTTAACTGAGTTTTCTCCTTAGCAATCCCACCAGGCAACAATTCAGGTGTTGGCTGGGGTTGTTCTCTTACCAGAGTCCTGAGTGGGGAAAGATCTACTTTAAAGGCCCCAAGATGTTGGCTGCATTCCTTCTTATAGGTGTAGGGCTGAGGTCACACTTGCTTGTTGGCTATTGGTTGGGGACACTAGGCAGAGACCTTTCCATAGACAGCTTGTAGCATGGCCACTTCTTCAAAGGCAGCAGAAGAATCTCTCAAGCTCCAGTGTGTCCTATAATATGACATAATCAAGGGATGGCAACCCCCCCACCTTTGTCATTTAACATAACTTTATCAAGGAAGTAAAATCATTTTTTGTCAGACTCTATTGATTAGAAGCAACACATTTGTTATATCCATGCTGAAGGGAAAAGGATTATATTTTTAAAAAGTTCTAATTTATTGGAGGTAACTTTCGGTGTATCCTCCTGTTTCTCTTCTTTTTCAACTTAGTGAGGCTCTAAACTCAGCAAGACCCTGTCTCTAAATAAAATACAAAAAAAAAAAAAAAAAAAAAAAAAA
>NW_026011459.1:0-2885 GCF_001458135.2 Marmota marmota marmota
ATAGGCAATGATCTGCTGATGTCTTCTCTTCCCCTATAATGACAAGGAAAAGTACCTATTATTTATGGATTACGAAGTATAACATACTTTTAAAAGTGAATTGACTTAGACATCTTCAATTAAATAAGGGAATAGACACAAGTGTACATTATAAATAGTTACCCTGATAGTGGAAATTTGGGGCCAAAATAAGGAAGGATGTTATAAGACAACAAAGAAAACTCTACTTCTCTAAGTGTCAAAGTTTCTTTCAAAGTTAGTTACATGATGTAAATGAATTATATTAGTATGTGACATACAACAAGATAGAACCAAAAAATTGGGGACAATCAGCATTGATCCATATGTATACTACAGAATATGGGAGATTTGGATGATGACAAATACACTTTCAACTTTTAAGATAACCAACTTTTTTCACCCCTGAAATTTGTACTTTGTTGCAGTTCATATTTTTTCCTCACAGAATCATCTGGAGAATAAAAAGAATTGAGAGGACAAAATTCAAGAACTAATTAGACTGGGTTAACTACATTCATTTAAATAAGTACAAATAAACTTCTATTTGATGGGTAAAAAGTATGGGCATCCAAGTCTGGATTTTTCACATGAAAAACTTGGGAGTAAAAGGACCCATGTGCTAGCGTGAAAGCACTTTACAAACTGAAAGAGAATATGTTCCAAAAATTGAAATAGACTCTAGAGCAAATCTGATGGGAAAAAACTTCTGAAATACTGAAGGTGCTTTATGTTCCAGTTTATTGCTTTTGGGATAAAATTGAATTAATAGAATTAATCATTGCCAAAATGATACTAGTAAAAATGTTTTGGAGCTTATCTATAGATAAAGACATCATGAGAATAATAAATTTATGGCTAATGAAGAAAGAATACATGATAAGGACTTGTTTCAGCAAATAAAAGAACTATTAATACAAACATTTCTTCTTGAATGTTTGAAGAAGAAAAAATCAAAGGAGAGAGAATATACCAATAAACAGGAAAAAATCATACCACAAGAGCTCAAGAAGTAATTTAAAGCAAAATATTCAAAAACATTCATTATTGAAATATGATTTAAATCACTAGCCCTTAAATGTAAAATTGAGTTACAAGAAAACAGTCACAGAGAGAAGAAGGTTTAATGGAAATTTATAAAAATAGGAAAGAGTTAAAACTTGTATATCTATCTTCCTATAATATTTCCAGGAAAGATAGTGAACAAATCATTTTCTTCTAATTAGCCCTATCTTAAAATCATACACACATACACACATATGTATTGCATATATATAATAGATACGTAGATATGTACATACATGTGTTTAAGTATATATAAATAAAAATGAGAATATGAAAATATTAAAATATGAAACAGTAAATAGCAGCATTTTTTTAGTCAAGGTTTTTTGTTTTGTTTTCTTTTGTTTTGTTTGCTACTGTGACCAAAAGACCTAACAAGAAAAATTAGAGAAGTTTATTTTGGGGCTCATGGTTTCAGAAATCTCAGTTCATAAAAGGCTGGCTCCATTTCTGGGAGCTCAAGGTGAAGCAGAACATCGTGGCAGAAGAGTGTGGTGAAGGAAAGTGACTGGGAACACGGCTCATGAAGAATCAAGAGAGGTATGTCTAAGAGAACAAAATATAACCTAAAGTCATGCCTCCAGTGCCCTACCTCCTCCAGTTACGCCAAACCTTCCCACAATTACCACCCAGTTAATCCCTAACAGGGGATCAACACACTGATTAGGTTAAGACTCTCATAACCCTATCAATCATTTTATGTCTAAATTTTCTTGCATTGTGTCACATGAACTTTTGGGGTGTCACCTCACATCTAAACCATAACAAGCTTGTAAGACATAAAAGACCTGGTTTATCTGAGATGAGGACATTATTTGAACTGGAGAATATCTTTTATTGGTCTATTATGAATCATCAACTAAAATAATTAAGTGTAATCATAAGGTTCTAGTTTCTCCCAATACAAGGAGATCCCAAACTAATTACCTATGAGCTGAACTATATGCAGGGAAAGAAATAAACAAAAATGAGCACAATTAAAGTTATGATTAATAAAGGCAACAGTGCAAGACTCCAAAATCAAATAATTAGTGTCCCTAAAGCTGTGTACACAGCAATGTGAACTAAAATGTCTTTATATGCAAAAAATATAAAATTATCATTAAATAAATAAAAATCTTACCTGCATATTGAGCAATCATCAATTTCAAAATCATTTTAAGAACCAATATATAATGATATTCTACTAAGCCTACAAAATATTAAAGGTTAAAAAAGTAAGTGTTTATGAATACATATGCTATAAAAGGTGATTTTTTTTAAAAAAATATGGAACTTAAGGAACAAAATCTATTTTTCCTTTGACTTCTTCCAGGAACCATTCAAAGACCTTTTATGTTGTCATTCAAGTTAGAAGGCAGCTCTTGGGCCTTCTCAGACATGCAGAAATTCAGGATCTGTTTCCTGAGCCCCAGTTTTGATAAATTGCATGGTGAAGAAATCCTGAAATCCTGAAAACTAAAACAAGTAGGCAATTTCAAAGTAAAAACTATTTATTAATTTCTTCATCAATAGATAATAATTTATTTTTAAAGTTACAAATCAAGAAAATTAAGTTTAAAGCTTAAATAATATAAGAATTTTAAAAGACTTTCCAATTAAAGAAAGAAAGAAAAGAAGGCCAAAACTGTATTATCAAAAGGGGGAAAATAAAGATTTATAAAAAAGAAACGGAGCTGGGTGCAATGGTACAGGCCTATAATCCCAGCTACTCAGATATCTGAGCCAGAATGATTGTAAGTTCAAGGTTGAACAAGTACCAAAGAAAACTGGAAAAGGAAGGGAAGAAAATGAGAAGAGTG